>NC_057806.1:239799870-239949870 GCF_018294505.1 Triticum aestivum
CCTAATAATCACTTTTCCTTTCCATTGGTTTGTTTAAACCTTCTTGTGATCTATATTATATAAGCAGTATGTAAACACCTCATTGTACCACTCTGTCAGTAAGACCCTGTTACTTTTGTTGATGACATTCCGGTAAGCACCAATGGACGAGAACTTTGCCTATTGGCCCGCCTCGTTCAACGAGCAGGAAAATGGGTCTCTTCGTCCCTCGCCCTTGGTACCGATGTTGTCGCCGACATAACTGATAGACTATCCTCTGACATGCCTTGCTTACATGATCGTGCAATACGTCATCGCCCTTCCTACTTTTAACCCACATGGTGGGCCCATAACCCACAGTCCCACATGAGCGAAACTTGACTCTCCTATATACCCTGTTGTCAAAGTTATTCCTCGCGCTTGACTTCGTATGTAATTCACGGGCCACCTGCCTAGTGATCTATTCTGGTATCAAACACCAAACTTATTCCCATTGCTCTGGGCCCCCTTTTACACTTTGTTTCAGTTTTCGAACGATTACCTACCCGCTTGAGACATCTCATGGTACTTTCTTACTTTGCTCTCGGTATTTTCTTAACTTTCAGTTCGAGAGTTACTTTCCGCCACATTCCCTGACGTTAGCTACCAGATAGTCAACCTTGCAGGTCCGTTCTCCCGAAATAACCACCCTTTATTCTTTTGTAAGTACAATGGAATTCCCAAAGAAAGAACGCCGACTTCATCACGATGACCTGAAGCAGAGAAATGAAGACATCAACATAATGGGTCGACCTCTTCGAGAAGAGCAACCAAGACCGAGAAGATCCGTTAGATTTTTCATAACCCAATCCCTCCCCTCCTAAATCTCGGGACGAGATTTCTTGTAGTTGAGGAGATTTGTAACACCGCGATAATCATGCTATGGTAACCCAAACTAATGGTGCCTTGTCATCAAGAATTACTAAGACAATTTGCCTCTCGATAAAAAAATAATTAAATTCAAATCCAATTTGAATGCAAGTCAAATATTTAGATTTTCAAAGTTGCAAATAAAATAGTGCATAGTATTTCAAATAATCTCAAAGAAATTATAAAAAAACTAGTTCAACATTATTTGGACTTCCAAATTGCCCCTGTAAATTATTTTAGTGAACCAACAACACAGTACATGACCTTTTTCGATTTCTAAAAATATTTAAACCATTTTATATGACCTCAAACTTTTTGTGGCACCTAATAGTAATGTGCTTGAATTATGTGACAAGTCTCAGATTTAACAAAACTCATTTAATTCTAAATTAAAATAGAAAGCAAGAGAGAAAAATTGCTAACAGAATAGAAATTGGAAATGGGCCAGTGTTACACTGCACTGCTGGACTTCGAGTGCACAGTGGGAGCCCAGCCCACCTCCACCTCGTCCTCCTCCTCTGTATAGGAGATAGGAGGTTGTGGCGCACATAGGGCGCCATGCCCGTGGATGGCCACCACGTTGCCTCCCCAAGGCTATATATACGTCCTCTGGAAACCCTAAACTGCCCTCTTTCATTCCCCCTTCGCCCCCTTCCTCTACTGCCCGAATCTGAGCTCGAAAGATCCGTGGTGACCGTTGCCTCTTGGTCGTTGACGCGGCCACCGGCGTCTCCGGCGTGCGGGAGCACGTCGAGGAGGTCCGCCACGGTCGACTTCGTCCGTCCCGGGGACCGAATCAAGCCAAGGCGCCGCATAGACGTCGCCATCACCGGTCTTCTCCACCATGGCCGACACCACCATGTCGTCATTGCCTCTGCTACAGACCGCCCCTGGCCTCCCCGGCCTCGCCATCGCGCTCACAGTGAGCTCCTCTCCCGGATCCCCCCTTTCGCTGCCTCGATCTGTCGCTGATGAGGCCGTTCCCGTGCTTGACCGCTATGACCGGAGCTCGCACCGCGCGTGCTCGCCCGTGACCCTGGCCGCCCCACGCCGCACTCTGCGTCCACCGCCCGCCCAGCCAACGCGCCGGCCGCGCCCTGCGCGTGCGTGCGCGCCCGCGCAGCCCCGTGCCTGCTGCTGCGTCGAACGTCGCTGCCGGTGCCGATGCATGCTTTGTTGTTGCTCCTAACTGTCGCTGCTGTGTTGTTGCTGCTTGCCGCGTACTGGTGCTGCCGCGCTACTCCTGCTGCTTGCTACGCGATGCTGCTGCTCTGCTGCTCATGCCACTACCTGCTACCTCCTGCTATTTACTGCTCGTCCGATGGCTGCTGCTGGTGCTTGGCCATGGCCATTTTTGCCATGCGCCCGTGCGTGCTGTGTTGGCCATAGCAACACATCCACTAGATGTGAGGCCGGCCCCCTGTTCAATTAGTATATAGGGTTAATTAGTAGTTAGGTTACCTACTAGCATATGACATGTGGACCCCATTAATTAGGTTAATATTTATTTATTTGTTTAGGTATAGCCTATGACATGCGGGATCTACTTCTACTATTCACATGTTGACAAGTCAAATGTTGACTGGGTCAACCCAGCTCCCTGGCCTCACATGTCATTGACTGTGGCTGGCACACTACTATGTAATAATAGTATTTCTGCCAAAATTCGAATTAATATTTTTTTAAATGATTAAATCTTTAAAAATTAATATAAAATAAATCCGTAGTTCGGATGAAAAAGTTTTATATATAAAAGTTGCTCAGAATGATGAGACGTCTAAATACGTAGTCCTTTCGTCCGCCACATGTTCCTAGCATAGTGAACATGCAACTTTCTCCCTCCGGTTCGTCTGTCTGAAGACGCGAAACACCGAAAATAATTTCTCGGGTGTTTTCCCCCCTTCGCCGGTATCACATATCCCTGCATTAGATCACCTCTAGCACCGCGTAATGCCATGTTACACCTTGTGATGCTTTGATTGCTCTATTATTTATTGTGTTCCCCTTTGTTACTTCTTTCCGGTAAACCCCGAGACCGCTGTCGGTACCCCTGTGTTCGACTACATCGACGATGACCCCTCCTTCTTGCCAGAGCAACCAGGTAAGCCCCCCTTGATCACCAGATATCGCCTATTCTTCTCTCTACTACTTGCATTAGAGTAGCATGTTACTGCTTTCCGTTAATCCTATCATGATGCTTAGCCTGTCTTTGTTGCTACAGTCATTGATACCTTACCTGCAATCCTAAATGTTTAGTATAGGATGCTAGTTTATCATCAGTGGCCCTACATTCTTGTCTGTCTGCCATGCTATACTATCGAGCCGTGATCACTCGGGAGGTGATCACGGGTATATACTTATACATATTATATGTTACTTGTGGTGACTAAAGTCGGGTCGGCTCGTAGAGTACCCACGAGTGATTCACGGATTGGGTCTGAAAGGACGTTTGTCCGGACGGCCCTCTGAGTGGATCTTTGTGGCGGAGCGACAGGGTAGGTTGAGACCACCTAGGAGAGAGATGGGCGTGGCCCTGGTCGGCATCCGTGGTTATTTCAAAATAACACGCTTAACGAGATTTGGGTATTTGATCTGAGTCTGGCCACTGGCCTATACGCACTAACCAACTACGCGGGAACAGTTATGGGCACTCGACATCGTGGTATCAGCCAAAGCCTTCATGATGTCAGCAACTGAGCAGCGCGCGCCGGGTTAGACTGGAACGCCTGCTCTTGTATAAGGGAGGCTAGGTCTGCTCGCCGGCCGTGTTCGCAACGTGCAGGTGTGAAATGGGCGATGGGCCCAGACCCCTGCGCCATAGGATTTAGACCGGCGTGCTGACCTCTCTGTTGTGCCTAGGTGGGGCTGCGACATGTTGATCTTCCGAGGCCGGGCATGACCTAGGAAAGTGTGTCCGGCCAAAGGGGGTTGAGTGTGTTGGGAAATGTGGTGCACCCCTATAGGGAAGTTGATCTTTTCGAATAGACGTGTCCCTCGGTAAAAGGACGATCCAGAGTTGTACCATGACCTTATGACAACTAGAGCCGGATACTTAATAAAACACACCCTTCCAAGTGCCAGATATAACCGGTGATCGCTCTCTTATAGGACGACAAGGGGAGGATCACCGGATAGGATTACGCTATGCGATGTTACTTGGTGAACTTACCATCTACTCTCTTCTACATGCTGCAAGATGGAGGCGGCCAGAAGCATAGTCTTCGACGGGACTAGCTATCCCCCTCTTATTCCGGCATTCTGCAGTTCAGTCCACGTATACTACCCCCATTCATTGATACCAATGCATATGTAGTATAGCTCCTTGCTTGCGAGTACTTTGGATGAGTACTCACGGTTGTTTTGTTCCCCCTTTTCCCCTTTTCTATACCCGTTTGTTATGACCAGGCGTTGGAGTCCAGGAGTCAGACGCCACTGTCGATGACGAATGCTACTACTCGGGAGGTGCCTACTACTACGTGCAGGCCGCTGACGACGACCAGGAGTAGTTTAGGAGGATCTCAGGCAGGAGGCTTGCGCCTCTTTCGATCTGTATCCCAATTTGTGCTAGCCTTCTTAAGGCAAACTTGTTTAACCTTATGTCTATACTCAGATATTTTTGCTTTCGCTGATTCTTGTGTATTCGAGCTTATGTATTCGAGCCCTCGAGGCCTGGGGTTTGTAATATAAAGCTTGTATTATTTTAATTTGTGTCTAGAGTTGTGTTATGATATCTTCCCGTGAGTCCCTAATCTCGATCGTACATGTTTGCGTGTATGATTAATGTATGGTCAAATCGGGGGCGTCACAGCTCTGGTGGTGACGCCGTCCTGGGCTCCATGGTGACCTCCGTCCTGCCGTCCTGCTGGTCTTGGTCTTGTTGCAGCAATATGGAAATCTTTGCCTGATGCCTCAGGACTCCTCGCCTGCGCTTGCCTCTTTCGCACCAAAGAGGAAACGAGTACACTGCGCACGCTGGCGCCCGCCTGACCTTGGTCGTCATGGCTTGCGTCACAGGGACCTCGCGAGGTGCCCCTCGCCTTGATCTCTCCGCCCCTCGCGAGCCAGCCTGGTGAGGCCGTCCCCGAGGAGGTCTTGCGTCGTCCGTCTCGCGGGGCTTGGCCCCTCACGAGGGTCTTGAGTGTTCGCTGATGAGGATGAGCCGTATAGGGCCGCTGGTGGAGCCACGCCGTGGGCTGCAGGTAGGCAAGTCTGGGACCCCCGTTCCCAGGACGCCGACAGTTTGGGCTACTTCTCAGGATGGCGAGTTTTGCTGTGTTTTTCTCATTTTGAGCCGAGCGTCCCCTGTTTCTCTACTCAGATCATCATGTTCACGTCTCTTGTGTCCGTGTCATGTGTTTTTTTTACGAATCCGTGTCATGTGTTGTATCACATTTTTGTGCTTGTTCTAATTTTCTTTTATCAATGGAATGGTACGCATGCTTTACGTATTCGCGAAAAAAATAGTGTGTGCTCGAACGATTAAACACATTAAGGTGTGTGTCAAGGGTGAACCTTGGCGATAGCCACGTCCCGTTTTACTGTGCTGAAGTAAAGAAAAAGAAGCGATTGGGAGCAGAAAATGCGTCCTGGGGTAACGCCTTTACCGGGTAAAATTTCTTTGCTTGCCTTCCCCACGAAGCCAACCTTCCGCCATGAATCAGGCCACCTGTTGCCCTTGCCTCTTTCCTTCCGGTCCTCTCGTCGACGACCACCTGTAGGCAAAGGAGATGGCTTCCTGGATTCCGCATCATCATCTTTCTAACCGGACGCCTCCACAGCCCTGCTCCCTCGCCGTCATCGTCGCGGCCGCACGCCAGTCCTTCGTGCGTCGCCTCCTCTTCCTCCACGACACCTCCGCGGCTCTGCGTACTCGTAGACGATGGCCACTGGAAGTGCCCTCGTCACCATCGTCACCTCCACCTATTCCATGATCTGGCCGCGCCACTGGGAGAAAGCCGTTCGCGTCGTTGTAGCGCTGCCGGGGAGCTGCGCAAGGGGCCAGGAGTCGCCGGGGCCGCCGGCACCGCCTCATCTCTCTCTCTCTCTCTCTCATTATGTATGTGCTCCTCCTTGCAGGAACACAGAGTTGTGCAGCCGGTGATGTCACCAAGGGATTGCTGTGATGAACATCCGTCGATAGCACTGCCTCCTCCTCCATATCGTGCCCAGGTAGAGCTGCCACTTCCTCCCACATATTCTCGATATTTATTTTGATTTATTACCCCTTGGGTTATACTCTCTGTGATCAGCTCATCCCCATGTTTCAGTAATTTCCCTTTACTTGCTCCCTATTTCTAGATTGTTAGACGTGTTATTACATTAGTTTGTTGTTTTGTTTTTCCTTTATTCTAGGATGGCATCTCTGTTTACTAGGATGAATTAAGCATGCTAGAGATGACACTACGTATGATTTGCCCATCACATGTTTGTTATAATGTCATACTTCAAGTGAGGTTTCTTTTCTACTTGGATAAATTTGCTATCTATTTTCTATGGACCCGGACACCCGGTAAGTTATTTAGGATCATAAAGGGCCTCTAGTTAAAATTTGGAGTTCTTCTCCAAGATTTAAGGATGATAGATTGCCCGTGCTCAGGTCTTATTCTTTTTTTTTTCTTCTTCTTGCCTCTAATGCATCTTCAGATTTTGTTTCTTGGGCTATTTCGGCTCCTTGCTGGGTGTTTCTTTTTTGGATTTTAGCTTTGTTTTTCTTTGCTTCACATTCACCTGATTGACTATTTTTTGTGTACTACCTAATTTGTTTTTTAGGTAACTACCTTCGGTGCTGATTGTCGCCTCACATTTCTGTCAGAGCCTTGGTTAGTAGCAGATTTCTTGGGAGTTCAGGTAGTTGCTTTGGCCCCAACCCCAAACCTCATTTCTTTTTTTAGGTTTTGATGCTATGAACGTATTGTCTGGGTCGCTTGGATTCATACTTGCTGTATTGGGCACAAAACATATAAGATGACACGTGGACAAATTGCAAATGTGAATAGAAATATATTGGTTGTGCATTGTAGCTCATGCATTCAATTTCTGTTATTCTATTATCATGTGCACCTAACAGATCAGAATAATAGATCGCAAGCAGAAAGTGCCTTATGATGGTGCCAAGTGGGACCTTCTTTGGTCTGATCCAGAGGGTGTTGTAGATGGCTGGGCATTAAGTCCTCAATGTACTATTGGATCACCCTTCCGTTTGCAAAAGAAATTTTGGCATACAAAATTGTCGGTTTTATGCATATCAAAGAACAATCATTTTTTGCAAGGACAACCAAATAGGAATGTAGTTTGTTTACCAGATTGTGTGCACTTCTATTTGCAATATGATTCAAGATGCAGAGAAAGGTTTGATTTCATCTCATGTAACGACACTGATCAAGATGTACACCGCCAGGAAGAAGATCTGGAAGAACAAGGGCGTCAAGCCCTCCAAATTCGAGGTTAGCGTCGCGCAGGTGAGCTTCTATCTTGCGTCCCTCTTGTCGTTGGCTTTGTGCCATTCATGTGTTTCGTTTCTGTATCTAGAAATACTCTTTCATTTTGGTTTGTCAAGGTTTGACATGCTTGTGCTGCTTAATATATCTGTAGGCTTTATTTCACGTGAAGAAAGGCAATCAGGAGCTCAGGGATGACCTCAAGGACATGTACATCAACACTGCAATGTAAGTAGATAATCTAGATGGATGTTGTTGGGAACAAGAAGGCCTTGCTAATCTATGTGTTGTACCGTCTGCGCAAGACCTTTAGGAAGATCCATGACGGATTATCTTGCTCTTTTCATTATCCACTCTTCCTGTTTTAGATCAAATAGATCGGATTTATTGGTAAATTAGTTTTTAGGCGTCTGCATTTTTGTTATGTTCATGGTTGTTTATTTCAGTCCGTTGTAACCAGTTATTACCTCCGTTAGTTTTTTCTTTGCATGCAATCTGATATGCCTAGGGCTGCATGCATCATTCTGATGCAGAGGCCGAGGATAATCCTCCTTTTCTATTTTTTTATATGCCTGTGTTGACTAGAGGGAAGGATGGCTGTGTATCTGATCAGCCATCCATGACAGACCTATTAGTTTACTCTTCTTTATGAGGGGAACACTCTGTTGCTGCAGTTTTCAACAATTGTCATATGAGTTGACCAGCACTTCCATGTACATATCTTGCATTATGACTGAACACTGTACGGCTGCATCTCTATTAAATGTATTTTTTTAGCAACTGGCGCTCATATGGACTACACATAAACGTTGACAACTAAAACAACTAGATTGATGTGCAAACTCACCCCTCAAGAGGCGCGTCCAGGGCACGCCCCATCCACTAGTCTCAATCATATTGCGTTAAAAAACACATGGAGTACGTGGGCTTATGCAAACACGGGCCCACGGCCATTATCGCCTAGTCCTAGAGTGAAGTCTGAAATAAACCTTGAACTCGTACGTCTCGTCGGAATCAAACCCTCACCTTTCAATCCCTGAAATCGACACCCTGTCCTCTTTGATCCTGATCAAACTCAACCCTAATACCAATGTACATCAGTTTGGTGCACCAGGAAAAAGCTAATCCTTACCAGGATAACTCTTTGCTCCCAATGACTATGTGGTCCCACTTGTCATATCTATCTTCCATAGCCCGTACTGGTTTTATTCCAGAAAAATACCCCTCGCAGTACTACCCTCTCCATGAATCCCGTCGCTTCTTGCCCTTGCCTCCATGAACCCTTCCCCATCTCCGACCAGCCCGTACTGGTTCACTCCACAAGCTGTACGCGGGTGCAGCCTCTGAACGCTTCCATCGTGGCCTCGTAGTGGAGCGGGCTGTAGAGCTCGCCGGCGTGCTACGCCGCAACCGACGAGGCACGGGGAAGTCGGCATGAGGCGCCGGGATAGCATGATGATGAAGCTGCTGGTGACGCGGCCGATCCCGGTGGCCGTGGAGATCACCGGCGCTAGCACCGTGTGTGCCTCGGCGAGGTTGCCGGCCGCGGAAGGCCACCTAGATAGCGTCGACGCAAGTGACAGGAGGTGCGCGAGACGGAACGCTGCGTTCTCCCCGTCCTGGCACCTGCTCGGACTCCGCGAAGGCCGGCGGGACCGTGGCAAACAACGGGCAAAACTATATAGTACAGCCGTGTACGGGTCAATGCGGTATGCCATGTAGGCGCGCCCTGGGCAGACAGGTGAGGGTGCTCACCGGGCACAGAGGCGACGGGGCTGGGTTCCATTCCATCCCCTGCTAGCCGAAGGCAAAGTGGCCTCTTCCTGTGTTTGTAGTTTGACTCTCCCTTGTAGGCCTTCAGGATTTGAGCTTAGAAAGCACGCGCCATGAGAATCCTTTTATTTATTTAACGATTTATAGGTCTAGGTAGGTCCCGGTTAACTCTGTATACCGTAGCAAAATCGCAGTACCTTCGCTCCAAAGATTTGCATTTTCTCTTTAAGCTAGCATAAAACTAAACAAGATCTAAGGAGGAACATGAAAATGACAGGTGGGGTCGAGATGTCAGTGAGAATATCCTATGATCCTGGTCGGGAACGACCTCTTCCTGGTGCGCCAAACGGGGTTAGGGTTAGAATTGATCAGGATCAAAGAGTACAGGGTATCGATTTCAGAAATTCAAAGATGAAGATTTAATTCCAACGAGGCGTACGAGTTTAAGGTTTATTTCAGACTTCACTCTGTTTCAGCTTTTGTCCGCGTCAGGCGTGCCTCCTTCCTCCCGCAGCCCCCCAACCGGCTGGATGCTCGAGCCATTCGTTCCATCTTGGTTGGCCCCATGGCCCAGTGAGAGGTCTAGGCCTCCCTGGTAGGCATTCCCGCATGTGCGCAGCTGCTGGTGTAGGCCTTCCACGTCGCCTCGTGAACACCGTCCGTCCGATCAGTCTCTGCGCGGCCCAGATGGAACGGACTTGCCTCTCCTTTTGCGAATAAAATATCTGCCCCGTTTCAGAGCTGCGTGTCGCACGCACCTCCCCCGTGCCCTCCTCCCTGGGCTCTCCCCCCTCGTCACCTCCTGCACGCCGCATCTTCCGGCGCCGCTCCTAGTCGTAGGGCTCAGGCGGGGGAGGAGCATCGGGAGGATCGGGTCTGAGGCCAACTAGATTGGATTGGATCGATCCAGCTATTCGATCGAGGCGGAGAGGGCACGAACGAGCGGGCTTCGATCGTCTCGCCACCATGTTCTCGCGATCCTACACCAACCTGCTCGATCTCGCCAATGGGAATCTCTCGGCGCTCGACTACGGGGGCTCCAGCGGGGGTGGCGGCGGGCGGCCGCCGCGTCCGAGGCGGATGCAGAGGACGTTGACGACGCCGGGCACGCTGGCGGAGCTCGACGAGGAGCGCGCGGGGAGCGTAGCTTCGGACGTGCAGTCGTCGCTCGCCAACGACCGCATCATCGTTGTCGCCAATACGCTCCCCGTGCGCTGCGAGCGCCGACCTGACGGCCGCGGCTGGACATTCTGCTGGGACGAGGACTCGCTCCTGCTCCACCTCCGCGACGGCCTCCCCGAGGACATGGAGGTCCTCTACGTCGGCTCCCTCCGCGCCGACGTGCCAGCCGCCGAGCAGGAAGACGTCGCGCAGGCGCTCCTCGACAGGTTCCGCTGCGTCCCGGCCTTCCTCCCCAAGGACCTCTCCGACCGCTTCTACCACGGCTTCTGCAAGCAGACCCTCTGGCCGCTCTTCCACTACATGCTCCCCTTCACCTCCGATCATGGTGGCCGCTTCGACCGCTCCAACTGGGAGGCCTACGTCCTTGCCAACAAACTCTTCTCGCAGCGCGTCATCGAGGTCCTCAACCCCGAGGACGACTACATCTGGATCCACGATTACCACCTCCTGGCGCTCCCCTCTTTCCTGCGCCGCCGATTCAACCGCCTCCGCATCGGGTTCTTCCTGCACAGCCCCTTCCCATCATCGGAGCTCTACCGTAGCCTGCCCGTCCGTGACGAGATCCTCAAATCCTTGCTCAACTGTGATCTCATTGGCTTCCATACCTTTGATTACGCCCGCCATTTCCTCTCTTGCTGCAGCCGCATGCTCGGAATCGAGTACCAATCCAAGAGAGGCTACATTGGGCTCGATTACTTTGGCCGCACTGTGGGGATAAAGATCATGCCTGTTGGGATTAACATGATGCAGCTTAAATCGCAGCTCCAGCTTCCTGATCTGGAGTCGCGTGTTGCAGAGCTACGGAAGCAGTTTAACGGGAAGACTGTCTTGCTTGGTGTGGATGATCTGGACATATTCAAGGGGATTAACCTGAAGATTCTTGCGTTTGAGCATATGCTCAAGACACACCCAAAATGGCAGGGCCGAGCAGTGCTAGTGCAGATTGCAAACCCAAGGGGTGGTAGTGGTAAGGACGTGCAAGGATTAAAGGCTGAGATCGAGGAAAGTTGCACGAGGATTAATGAACAGTTTGGGCGGTCGGGGTATAGTCCCGTGGAGCTTGTTAATAGGACTTTGTCGAGTGTGGAAAGGATGGCATATTACACTGTGGCTGAGTGCGTCGTTGTTACTGCAGTGAGGGATGGGATGAACCTCACACCATATGAGTACATTGTGTGTAGACAGGGGATTCCTGGTTTGGATGGTGGTGATGCACCAAAGAGGAAGAGTATGCTAGTCGTGTCAGAATTCATAGGTTGCTCGCCATCATTGAGTGGAGCAATCCGGGTGAACCCTTGGAACATTGATACAACAGCAGAGGCAATGAACGAGTCCATTGCTTTGTCAGAGAATGAAAACCAATTGCGCCATGAGAAGCATTATCGATATGTCAGCACACATGATGTTGCCTATTGGTCTAAGAGCTATATTCATGATCTGGAGAGAAGCTGCAGGGACCATTTTAGGAGGAGGTGCTGGGGTATTGGACTTGGATTTGGATTTAGAGTGGTTGCTCTAGACCGCAACTTCAAAAAGCTTACTGTGGATTCTATTGTTGCTGATTACAAGAAGTCGAACAGCAGGGTTATACTTCTGGACTATGATGGAACTCTAGTACCACAAACTACGATCAATCGAACTCCAAATGAGACTGTTGTTAACATCATGAATGCTCTGTGTGCTGATAAGAAGAATGTTGTTTTCATTGTAAGTGGAAGAGGTAGGAGTAGCCTTGAGAAGTGGTTCAACTCTTGCCCTGAGCTTGGCATTGCGGCTGAACATGGTTACTTTATGAGGTATGCTCTCACTTAATTTTCTTGAATTTTCAATTACGATTATTACTTTTTTTAACATGTCTTGCATTGCCTTTGCGCCTTCTGATACTTTCACTGGTACTTGTTTCCGGCTTCAAGTATAAACAAATGCAAAATCAACTATATTTCAGACACTCAGAAAAAATATATGAAAAAATAGAGTTCTGTGTTTTATGTAAGTATTAACAATATTATGGCATATGACGTGGTGATCATAGAACGATCATTTGAACAACCATTTAATTTCTCAGATCTTATGTTGTGGGGTACAGGATCATACTTCCATTGGTTTTCTGGGGACAGCAGATATCAATACATCATTCCATGTAGACCCATTCCTTGGGTAAAAGTAACAACATGCATCATCAATTATAAATTTGAATGTTGGTTCTGAATGTATATCAGATATTGCCACATCAACATCATCCAGATCACCAGTAGGGGAGCCTACAAATACTAAGACCATGACTAATATATTGACTTTACTTAAATGAGGATGAAATTACAGTAGAAAAAAGCAGTATATGTTTGTGGACCAATTCAAGAGTTCACAAAATGAGAGGCTGTACCCTAGTAGTTCTCATGTTAGCCATGAGTCATGCATTGAAGCTGTAACTCCGTAAGTGCTTAAGAAAAGGGAAGGCTTCTTGTATAGAGCTGTGATTACCATGAAGTCTCTTGAATCTATTTGGTTGCACTTTGCACTTGTACTGTTAGGCATTTACCATGGATGGATTTTGTGCGGGAAACAGTGGGGGAGAAACCTACTGTCAATGGATCTACTGAGTACTTACCATTGCATGAACATTCATGTGTCAACCTCATCGGGCTAAACTTGGATAGGGAAACTTTCTTTCGGTTAGGGTGAAGTAAGACCAGTATGCATATGCAACTATACAACATGCTGATAAAAATTGGAAGATTTTTAGTACCATCAGTTGGTAGAAATTATTTCAGCAGCAACCATTAGGTGCAAGTCTCATAGCCCAGTCAAACAGTAATACCAGTGAATGTTGAACTATATAACAGCTGGGAGACAAGTGGAATCAGTTCTTCATCCTGCATATAATTAACACGTTCTTAATTTTCAGTTTGTGCCTTGTTTAATGTTATTCTCTTTGTATTCATGGGGTTAATTTGAATTGAAATATTCAGTTCTATGGCAAGTTTCACCTCAACAGCTATTCCTTGTCAGGCGAACCAGAGATGAGCAATGGCAAATAAATAACCAGTGCTCAGAGTTTGGATGGATGCAAATGGCTGAGCCAGTAATGAACCTGTATACAGAAGCTACTGATGGATCGTATATCGAAACCAAAGAGAGTGCTTTGGTCTGGCACCACCAAGATGCTGACCCTGGTTTTGGATCTGCACAAGCAAAAGAAATGTTAGATCATTTGGAGAGTGTTCTTGCCAATGAGCCAGTCTCTGTGAAGAGTGGCCAACACATTGTAGAGGTTAAACCTCAGGTACTACTTTTCTCCATACATCATACATCTAGTATTTTGTAGTCCCTCAGAAGCAAAATACTGAATCTAGTATTGTGGAGATGAGCAAGCCATTATTTGTCAGTAGATGCTGATTTTCAGCGCAATATTATCTACCGTGATTTCTAGGCCACAATAATATAGAATCTAATGTCTCATCTTTATGTGTTGTGATCCTCCACTTGTGATAGTGAATTTTGCATGCTAACTTGTGAGGGGCCTATATATATTGACAGTGAATAATATACTAGTTCATTAAACAAATCCTGGATTCTTTCTGGAAACTGATTTCTTGTCTGGCAACCATTTACTTGCTGCCTTCCCAGAGTTCATAAAATGCTTCTGTTGGATTGCAGAGTGTCAGCAAGGGATTTGTCGCGGAGAAGATCCTATCGATGCTGACAGAGAATAAAAGACAAGCAGATTTTGTCCTCTGCATAGGTGATGATCGATCAGATGAGGATATGTTTGAAGGAATAGCTGATATTATGAGGCGGAGCATTGTTGATCCCCAAACCTCGCTCTATGCCTGCACAGTCGGCCAGAAACCAAGCAAGGCCAAGTATTATTTGGACGATACTAATGATGTTTTGAACATGCTCGAGGCACTTGCAGATGTATCAGAGGAGGTTGGTTCACCAGAAGAATCGGAGATACTTTCTCCGTCCGAGGAGGCATGATGAAGTCGTGTCGAAGAGCATATCTCATAGTCCATTGCAACCAGCAATCTTCTGTCTAAATTGAAGCCAAGTTCAGCTAGCTGCAATGCAACTTTAGCAATATACAGATAGTCAGATCAATGTCAATAACCTAGTGTTGGTCTAGTTTTGGTCTCTTTTACCGTTTGCCTTCTCGTAATTTTGGAGTATTTTTCACATTCTGTCTAGATAGAGAAATGACCTGGAGGGGAAAAAAATCCATGGTGGGTGTCTTTTCTAGACTTCTTTTTCTGTTAGTAGCAGGTAGTGTATGTAAGCTTTGAGTGTTTCTGGAAGTTTATATACACTATAAGTCAAAATTAATAGATGAGCATTTGGGCCATTTTGCCTACTCCTACTTGCTCAAATATGCTAACGCTATGTTTGACCCATATTTTACTCCGTCCGTACCAAATTACTTGTCGCCAACAGACAAAAATTAGTACACAAAATTAATTTTACATTCAGACCCTCCAGATTTCAAAAAGTTCTTAGGCCGCACCCTCCGCCTCCCCCAGCTCTGCCTCCCCATAGCACGACGCCTCTGCCTCCCTACCGGGCTGCTGTGCTTCAGGCCGTGATCCAGCGTGACAGATCCAGGCGCCGGCGAGCAGGCAGGCCACGATCCAGTGCGATAGATCCACGTAGGCAGGCGCTGCTCTAGCGACCGCGCTCTTCTGCTGAGGAGGATGCATATCATGATCATGAGTTAAATCAAGAAGAGGATGCACATGTTGATGCAAATGAAGATCATGATCATGAGTTAAATCAAGAAGAGGAAGAGACATTTGTCAAAAAGAAGAAGAGGAAGATGCACATGTTGATGCAAATCAAGATCATGCAGGTAACTTGGGTACATAACCAGAGATTTTTTTCTTCGAAATGGCAGTTATCTTGCATTCATTAAGAAAAGAGTTGCTCACTTAATTGGGGAAAACGGAGCAAAAACCAGATTGCTAGTTAATTATGGAGAACCGGCCAGAAACCATCACAACCGCTGAGCGGCACACATAACATACCCCACACACATCACTCCAGAGAGGGTCTCGTCGAGATAGCACGCATGCGTCATCGTCATCACTCCTCCCCTAGATTTGTGAACTTGCTCCATGTGTTGCAGGTGTTGATCAGCCAATAAGAAGAGAACTGCCATATGATCATAGATTTGTGCTTACGTCGCTGGAAGCACTGACCAAAGATAGAGAAATTGAGAAAAAGGACAAAGAGCTTGTTGCTAACCTTTTTGAAAGGATCGATATAGTTCACTAGAGGGGGGGGGGGGTGAATAGGCAACTATCAATTTTTAGCTTTTCTTCACAAATTAGGTTTAGCAACAAATAAGTTGTCTAGATGTGCAACTAGGTGAACAACCTATATGATGCAAACAACCACAACAACAAGTGTAAGCAAATGATACAACACAATATAAACTTGCACAAAGTAAAGGGAAGAGATAACCACAAGTGGAGCCAGCGGAGACGAGGATGTGTTACCGAAGTTCCTTCCCTTTGAGGGAAGTATGTCTCCGTTGGAGCGGTGTGGAGGCACAATGCTCCCCAAGAAGCCAGTAGGGCCACCGTATTCTCCTCATGCCCTCACACAATGCGAGATGTCGTGATTCCACTAGTGGTGCCCTTGAAGGCGGCGACTGAACCTTTACAAATAAGGTTGGGGCAATCTCCACAACTTGATTGGAGGCTCCCAGCGATACCACGGAGCTTCACCATGGTGGAATATGGCTCCGAGGTGAACTCAACCGTCTAGGGTGCTCAAACACCCAAGAGTAACAAGATCCGCAAGGGATTAGTGGGGGGAATAAAATTTCTCTTGGTGGAAGTGTAGATCCGGGCCTTCTCACCAATCCCTAGAAAATCAACAAGTTTGATTGGCTAGGGAGAGAGATCGGGCGAAAATGAGCTTTGGAGCAACAATGGAGTGTTGGGTTCCGTAGCAATAATTCAAAAGTTTCCTACGGGTCACCAAAATCAATCTAGGAGATGCTAGCAATGAGAGAGAGGGAGTGCATCTTCATACCCTTGAAGATCGCTAAGTGGAAGCATTACAAGAACGTGGTTGGTGGAGTCGTACACGCAGAGATTCATATCGCGGTCGATTCCGATCTAAGCGCCGAACAATGGTGCCTCCGCGTTCAACACACGTGCAGCCCGGTGACGTCTCCCGCGCCTTGATCCAGCAAGGAGGAGGGAGAGGTTGGGGAAGACAACTCCAGCAGCAGCACGACGGTGTGGTTGTGGTGGAGCAGTGTGGTTCTCCAGTAGGGCTTCGCCAAGCACTATGAAAGACGAGGAGGTGGATAGATAGGGCTGCGCCGAGAGAGAGAGAGAGAGAGAGAGAGAGAGACTTTCATGTATGGCAGCCCCAAAAACCCCACTATATATAGGAGGAGGGGAGGGGGAGGCAGCCTTAAATGGGATGGTGGGGGCGGCCAAGAGGGGGAGAGAGGGGGGCGCGCCCTAGGGTGGGCGGAGGCAGCCTTAAATGGGATGGTGGGGGCAGCCAAGAGGGGGAGAGAGGGGGGCGCGCCCTAGGGTGGGCCTGTAACACCCACGATGCGGCTATATCTCCCACGTGTCGGAGCACGACTTAGAGGCATAACCGCATAGTAGGCATGTCGCGAGAGGGGTAATCTTTACACATCCCATGTATTGAAAAAGAAGGGATAAAGAGTTGGCTTACAATCGCCACTTCACACAATACATAAATATAACATTACATCATCCAGAATACAATCAAGGTCCGACTACGGAACCAAATAAAAAAAGACAACCCCTAATGCTAGATCCCGATCGCCCCGACTGGGCTCCACTAATGATCAACTGGAAACGAAACAACACAACAAACACGATCTTCATCGAGCTCCTCCTTGAGCTCGGTTGCGCCACCTACACTGGTATCATTGGCACCTGCAACTGGTTTTGGAAGTAATCTGTGAGTCACGGGGACTCAGCAATCTCACACCTGCGAGATCAAGACTATTTAAGCTTATGGGTAGGAAAGGGTAGTGAGGTAGAGCTGCAGCAAGCACAAGCATATATAGTGGCTAACATACGCAAATGAGAGCGAGAAGAGAAGCAATGCAACGGTCGTGAACTAGAAGTGATCAAGAAGTGATCCTGAAACTACTTACGTTCAAGCATAACACAAGAACCGTGTTCACTTCCCGGACTCCGCCGGAAAGAGACCATCACGGCTACACACGCGGTTGATCCATTTTAATAAAGTTAAGTGTCAAGTTCTCTACAACCGGACATTAACAAATTCCCATCTGCCCATAACCGCGGGCACAGCTTTCAAAAGTTCAAAAGCCTGCAGGGGTGTCCCAACTTAGCCCATCACAAGCTCTCACGATCAACGAAGGATATTCCTTCTCCCAGGAAGACCCGATCACACTCAGAATCCCGATTACAAGACATTTCGACAATGGTAAAACAAGACCAGCAAAGCCGCCCAGATGTGCCGAAAAATCCCGATAGGAGCTGCACATATCTCGTTCTCAGGGCACACCGGATGAGCCAGACGTCGGGTTGGCATAGACCCTGGTTGCCCAGGGGGCGCCGGACATCGCTCAGGTTGGACCAACACTTAGAGAAGCACTGGCCCAGGGGGGTTAAAATAAAGATGACCCTTGAGTCTGCAGAACCCAAGGGAAAAAGGCTAGGTGGCAAATGGTAAAACCAAGGTTGGGCCTTGCTGGAGGAGTTTTATTCAAGGCGAACTGTCAAGGGGTTCCCATTATAACCCGACCGTGTAAGGAACGCAAAATCTAGGAACATAACACCGGTATGACGGAAACTAGGGCGGCAAGAGTGGAACAAAACACCAGGCATAAGGCCGAGCCTTCCACCCTTTACCAAGTGTATAGATGCATTAATTAAAATAAGAGATATTGTGATATCCCAACAAATATCCATGTTCCAACATGGAACAAACTCCAATCTTCACCTGCAACTAGCAACGCTATAAGAGGGGCTGAGCAAGCGGTAACATAGCCAAACAACGGTTTGCTAGGACAAGGTTGGTTAGAGGCTTGACATGGCAATATGGGAGGCATGATATAGCAAGTGGTAGGTATCGCGGCATAGAAAAAGAGTGAGCAACTAGCAAGCAAAGATAGAAGTGATTTCGGGGGTATGGTCATCTTGCCTGAGATCCCTCAAGGAAGAAGAATGAGTCCATGAAGAAGACAACCAGACGTAGTCGAACGGATCCTCACAAACGC
Source organism: Triticum aestivum (assembly GCF_018294505.1). NCBI lineage: Eukaryota > Viridiplantae > Streptophyta > Magnoliopsida > Poales > Poaceae > Triticum > Triticum aestivum. The sequence continues at coordinate 239,818,390 of NC_057806.1, forward strand.
GACGTTATCGGAACTAACCCGAAGAAGCAACACCGGAAAGATGCAAGCAACATAGTAAACAACCATCACATCAACATGGCATGATGCACAACCAAGTATGATGCATGTCCGGTTTAAATATGCATGGCATATGGGCAAAATTACACAAACATCATTTTAAACATGTTAAACATGGATGAAAGTTGGATATTATGAAACTAGGTGAAATTCTAGTCAAGTTACATACAAAGTTTGCTTTAAACCGATGCACGGTTAATTAGTTATGAGCATATCAATATAATGGCATATTCTGTAAATATGCAAAGGCCAGGAAAAGCAAAAATGTCCAAGGAAAAAAAACGTTCACGGGCTGAAACTGAACTGGCCCAACAGTGCATAGGGGGGAAACAGTGGCTGGGCTAAGGCTCACTTATAGGCCTTGGGCCGGTGGTGGAGCTGGGCAGGCCGTTGCTGCACTGCGTGCACGCGGGTGAGGTCGACCTGGTTAACACGCTCGAGGCAGCGAGCGCTGCTCGATCTGAAGCAGGGGACGAAGGGGAAGCAGCGATGCGGGACTGTGAAGGCGCTGCGAGCGGGCGTCCTCTGCTCGACTGGAAACAGAGTTGCGGCGGCGCTGGGGCTTGGCGAAGGAGAAGCCTCTCCGGCAAGGCGAGGACGGGGCAGAGGTACTTGGCGCGGCGACGGAGCTGGCCCTGGAGCGAGGCGGCTCGGTCCCGTGAAGAAGGCGACCGGACAGGGGAGCTGCACGATTACATGCAGCAGGCGGCGGAGCACTTCCTCCGTGGGCTCCGGTGGCGCGGCCGGGCATGTGCGAGGAGGAGGCGCGGGGTTGCGGATCCGAATGGTGGGGCTGCTGGTCCTTGCTCCGGCTTGCAGAAGAACGAGCAGTGCCATGTCCCTGGGGCGTGCTGATGCTCGCCGGCGGTGACGAGCGCAACTCCTCGGGCTTCCTGCGAGACGGGACAGAGATGAGAGAGGGATGAGATACAGAGAGGAGGAAAAACGGAGGAAGGAGAGGGCGCGACGGGGCTCATCTGCTCGGGCTCCGATCTAGAATGGGCAGGGAGGCAGAGGAGGGTTGGATCGAGGGGAGGCCTCGGTTGGTGGGGAGAGATCGAGAGGATTTTCTTGGATCGGGGGTTTGATGTTGGTTGGTCCGGGAGGGATCCCGAGGAAAACAGGTGGAGTGGCGGCGTGGTGGGATCGATGGGACAAGACCCCTAGGATCTAGGATTGGACCTTATATTTATAGCAGATGAAATCGGTTTAGGGCGGTTAGGTCCCTCCGATCATAATCGGACGGAAGGGAAAAATAGGCTAGGTATCCCAAAAAGAAAAACGGAGACGTTTTGTAGGTGTATGGGGATGTTGTGTGTCCAACGGTGACAACTGACCAGGTCGGGTCCGGGGAAGTTTCGGACATGCACGCGAGGGGTCGGTTGGAACTTGTGGGCTGTGCAGAAGGGCTCGAGCTGAGAGAAGAGAAGAGAGAGAGGCCCGACGACTGTTTTCGGAGACCGAAAACGTCCGACGTTTGACCGGCTATATTGCCGCTATAGTTATCCGTTGGGGCATCAAACGAACTCCGAACGCGATGAAACTTGGCAGGCGGCCTACCTACAACATAAAAACACCGCATGCCAACTTTCAACCCATTTCGAGAACATTTTTTGGCCACTTATAAAATAATATTTCGGACGTGCCGCAGGCGCGTGCAAGGGTGTCTGGGCTCAGAACGGACAACGGAAAGAACTAGGAGACCGGGAGGGATGTAAGTTTTGAAAACAGATGATGCAATGCACATGATGACATGATGAAATGCAACACGCAAGCAAATGACAAGGCAACAACAACGAATAAGTGGAAGACACCTGGCGCGTCGGTCTCGAGGTGTTACAGGGCCTTAGGCCCATCTGCGCCTAAGGTTTCCCCCCTCTCCCCTTTTGCTGCGCCTTGGGCCTTGGCGGGAGGCGCACCAGCCCACTCAAGGGCTGGTCCCTTCCCACTCTTGGCCCATGCAAGCCTCTAGGGCCGGTGGCCCCTCCCGGTGGACCCCCGGAACCCTTCCGGTGGTCCCGGTACATTACCGGTGACGCCCGGAACAGTTCCGGTGTCCAAATCCTCATTTCCTATATATCATTCTTTACCTCTGGACCATTCCAGAACTCCTCGTGACGTCCGGGATCTCATCCGGGACTCCGGAAAACATTCGGTAACCACGTACATACTTTCCCTATAACCCTAGCGTCATCGAACCTTAAGTGTGTAGACCCTACGGGTTCGGGAGGCATGTAGACATGACCGAGACATCTCTCTGGTCAATAACCGATAGCGGGATCTGGATACCCATGTTGGCTTCCACATGTTCCACGATGATCTTATTGGATGAACCATGATGTTGGGGATTCAATCAATCCCGTATACAATTCCCTTTGTCTATCGGCATGTTACTTGCTCGAGATTCGATCGTCGGTATCTCTATACCTCGTTCAATCTCATTACCAGCAAGTCTCTTTACTCGTTCCTTAACGCATGATCTTGTGGCTAACTCCTTAGTCACATTGAGATCGTTATGATGATGCATTACCAAGTGGGCCCAGAGATACCTCTCCGTCATACGGAGTGACAAATCCCAGTCTCGATTCGTGCCAACCCAACAGATACTTTCGAAGATATCTGTAGTGCACCTTTATAGCCACCCAGTTACGTTGCGACGTTTGGTACACCCAAAGCATTCCTACGGTATCCGGGAGTTGCACAATCTCATGGTCTAAGGAAATGATACTTGACATTAGAAAAGCTTTAGCAAACGAACTACACAATCTTGTGCTATGCTTAGGATTCGGTCTTGTCCATCACATCATTCTCCTAATGATGTGATCCCGTTATCAATGACATCCAATGTCCATGGTCAGGAAACCATGATCATCTATTGATCAACAATCTAGTCAACTAGAGGCTTACTAGGGACATATTATGATCTATGTATTCACACATGTATTATGGTTTCCGGTTAATACAATTATAGCATGAACAATAGACAATTATCATGAACACGGAAATATAATAATAACCACTTTATTATTGCCCCTAGGGCATATTTCCAATGTGGAGCTTGGGGGAAAAGAGGTGAGTCTTCTTGGAGAAGAAGACCTCTTTTATAGTAGGGGAACTCATCCAACCATTATCCCCTCTTCAGCCCGCATCGAGCGGTGCTACTGCTTAGTGGAGTGGTACTACTGCTGGTAGCAGCGGGACTATCGCGACCACCAGCGGTACTACCACGAAGACTGAGAGCAGAGGCATACGAGGGAGAACAAAAGAGAGAGAGAGAGGGTTTGTGATGCACTAGTAGTGGTGGTAGCCACGGTACTACCGCTCACGAGCGGTACTACCACTGCTACTGCCGCCACTACTGCCGCACGACCAAACACTAGGAGAGACGGCCTCGAATCGAGGCAGTAGCAGTGCCGAACCAGGACTGTACTGCCATCGATGCACCCGAGCGGACCATAAGCGGTACTACCGCTCTGACGGCGGTACTACCACTAGGACCTCACAATCTCCACTTCCGTCGAAACGGTAAACTCCAAGGAGAGGAAAGGAGCTGGGGTGCAAAAATGAAGTGTACGTGTTGATTCCACCCTAGCCTTTCCAATGCGTACCCCCTCTTGATAGTACGGTGTCTCCTACGACTCAAGTCCACCAAAACCGAAACGAAAGAGACCACATCGTCTTCATTTAAAGCTTTGAGGGGAAAGAATCATCTCGTGCCAATGAATGAATCTCTGAAATAGTCAACGCACACGATTAGTCCGCAAAAGCATTGTCATCAATCACCAAAACTACTTAGAGAGAGACATGCCCTAACAATCTCCCCCCTTTTGGTGGATTGATGACAACACGAGATTTGCACAAAGGAATGACATGAGAATAAGCGAATCCCAGAGACTACAAAATATAGACGGGCTGCCCCTAGATGTGTGCACTTAATTAGAGGTGCCTTTGGAATGCAAAGTACACACATTAGGATCAACACTCACCCTATATTTTATAGCCTGAGAACACTAGCATCTAAACTAAGGGACAAAAGAGCTAGGAGCAATAGAGTAGTACGAGAGCAAAAAAAAGACATATGAGATAAGCATGAAACTCACAAACTACTAAAGTACTCGACATACATAGATTATAATAGGATAGGGTAGCATATGTCTCACACCATATGATAGGGTACCAGGTCTCACGAGCACAAACCAAACCAAGGCAAATGATGAGAAAAGAGTTTGCGAGAGAGAAAGACAAGGCAAATAAGACACTCGCAACTCGACAAATCCCTAAACTCTCGTCTGCTCCTCCGTCATCGGCAGGGGGCTGCTCGGTGTCTGAGTCTGTCCAAGGGCAGTGCTGCTGAACCCACTCCTCCTCATCGGTGATCTTGCCCTCAGATCCGCTGGCAACTGTCGCACCAAATTGATGCATGAGCTCCTTGTGGCGGCTCCTGGCCTTCTTCTCAGACACATGATCCATATACTATCCATGAGACTCCATGCAGAAAAGCTTCTTCATGTTACGCTTGATCTTCTTTGCCCATGAGGGTTCCGCTCCAAAGGGCACATAGTCCTCATCATCGTCAGCATTAGCCTTTGCCTCAACCTCGTCAGCTCCTGACGGAATCCCATACTTTGGAACCGAAGTGCCCCAGTTCTCCTTATTCCTCAGACACTTAACCTCATGAGGGATCAACTCGCCAGTCTCCAGCACGACACCAGGATAAGTGTGCTCCCAAGCCTTCTCAATAAGCAACATGATAAAAGGAGCATAGATGGGGCACTTGCGCTTAGAGATAGCGGAGACAAGCTCAGACCACATGACATGAGAGATATCCAAGGATTCTCCAGAGTTTTCTTTCTTCTCATGCTGACAGAAAAGTAACATGTCCACGAGAAACGAGTGAACCATATCCAAGTTCCCAATGCGAGGGAAAAGAGTCTCCCTGAAGATGCGATGAAGGATGTCCAGAAAGGCAGACAACTCCTAAGTCTCCTTCTGCGTCTCGGGGTTAATCTTCAAAGTGCAGTAAGGCCAGAGAGATTGCTTGTGAGTATAAGTTGCATTGCAGTGAGGACGAAAGCCAATCGGGCTCTCAAGCCCGTTATCTTCAATCCCAAGTAATTCCATGAACGCCTTCCATTTGACAGAGAGAAGTTTGCCATTTTTCATCCAAGTCAAAGATCTTTCCTCATCAGTGCCAAGATGGACCGTGGCATAAAACCGAGCCACCAAATCCACATCAAAGTCCTTTCTGAACTCCATGATCCTAAGAATATTCAGCTGAGTACACATCTGCAGAGCTTCGCCAAAGTAGGCAGGATCCTTATCCATATAGCCAATGTCGATGGAGCGGACATCAACATAGAGATTCTTCGTCACTTTGATCACATCAAAATAGATTGCCCACTGAAAACGGTTCCAGAAAGGATGGACTTGGGCTCATAGGGATTGTGCCAACGCCTCTCCCAGAACTCCTTGGCAGTCATCTCAGTCACGGACTTGGGCTTCGGCTTGGGCTTCTTCGCAGTACTCTTGGAAGGCTGCTGGGACTGAGTTGGCGGAACACTTGAAGAAGGAACACTTGAAGAAGCAGCCGCTGCCTCAGAGGTGCAATAGTGCTTTGAAACAGAACGCCCGGGGTTGACATGACGGACAGGACACTCCGAAGGGCCATCACCTGGAACCAAACACACGAACACGAGAAACAACACGAAAGAACGAGCATAAGCCACCAGAAAAAGCAACAAGGATCAATAGTTGGTACTGGTATGGTGGAAGTTGGCATCCAACGGTAGTACTGTGATCCGGAAGCGGTAGTACCGTCCAAGCGGTAGTACCGCTTCGAGAGAGCAGTAGTATCGCTCCAGGTGGGGGATGGCGGTTCCCCTACTGCCGCGGCCAAATCCGGTACTGTCGGGATGCCAAATTCAAAAATAAACCTACCAAACATCAATCCAAACAGTCTAGTAGCCTTCACCATCCTAATCAAGCCTCGATTTGGCCAAAAATCGATGAATGCAAAGCCTGTTGCCCCTAAAGCCTAGATCTAAAATCTAGAAGCAAAGAGAAAGAGATCGGGGGCAATACTAGCATCCATGGCTAGAGGAAGGGGTGGGGATTGATCCCACCGGAGGAAAAGGTGAAGGATGGCCCGAAGGAGGCGACCCACCGGCGCCCTCCCGCAGCGAGTTTGTCACTGTCGCACGAAGAAGACGAGAGGGTCGAGTGAATGGGTATGGGGGAGAAAGAAACTCCCCCTACCCAACATAACCCCTAGTCCCACCCCGCAGCGGTAGTACCGCTCGGGTGGGCGGTCGTACCGCTTGATGTCAATAAGCGGTAGTACCGCGTGCCCCCAATGGTAGTACTGCCTAGCCAACAACTCAAAGACTAGACAGATAACAGTCTTAGCTCAAGCAAGGAGAACACACGAAGAGGCGAGGGGGCAAACACAAAGGCAGGGCACAACTAGGACAGAAAAACACCCACGAGAGGATAAGAGACCAAAACGACACAACTCTCAAAGAGAGGGCGGTGGCCGAGGCCACCTATGTTTGAGTCAAGTGGTATGGCGCCGCGAAGATTTTAACCTTCGACCCATGACCAAAACTCATCTTTGAATCACAAGTACCATAAAAATGGCTAATGTGAAAGATGTGATCAATTTATGCATAATGAGGGGGAGTTCATTGAGAGAACAATACTCCCCCTATATCCATGCCTACATCTAGAACAAGATATACTGATGAGTGCGGTGGGGTGTGCCTAGATTCAAGCCACATTGCTCGAATCAATGATATTTAGCTCATGCCTTAACTCGCGAAATCTTGCTTCATCTAGAGGCTTCATGAAAATATCCGCTAGTTGCTCTTGAGTGTTGATGTAGATGATATCAATATCTCCCCGCTTGATGTGACCCCTAATAAAATTATGACGAATCTCAATATGCTTCCTCTTGCTATGTTGCACCGGGTTGTGAGAAATATTGATAGCACTTCCATTGTCACATAGAAGAGGCACTTTGTCACAAGTGACATCGTAATCCTTTAAAGTTTGCCTCATCCATAGCAATTATGCACAACAACTTGCGGCGGCTACATACTCGGCCTCGGTGGATGAGAGAGATATACAATTTTGCTTCTTTGAAAACCAACTCACCATAGAGCGGCCAAGGAATTGGCACCCTCCGGAAGTTGACTTCCTATCCACACAATCTCCTGCCCAATCTGAATCCGAGTAACCAATGAGATCAAAGCTTACTCCTTTGGGGTACCATAAGCCAAGGGGTATGATCCAAATATCGAAAGATTCGCTTGACCGCCACATAGTGGCTTTCCTTAGGTGCGGCTTGAAACCGTGCACAAATTCCCACACTCAACATGATATCCAGTCTAGATGCACAAAGGTAAAGCAACGATCCAATCATGGAATGATATACCTTTTGATCCACCGCTTTACCATTGGGATCACTATCAAGCTTGCATTTGGTGGGCATTGGAAACTTGACCGATTTGACATCATCCAGCTTGAATTTCTTGAGCATGTCTTGGGTGTACTTGGATTGGTTGATGAAAGTTCCTTCTCTTCTTTGCTTGATTTCGAACCCGATAAAGAACTTCAACTCTCCCATCATAGACATATTAAACTTCTCGGTCATTAGTGCAGCAAAATCATCATTGAAAGATTTGTTAGGAGAACCAAAGATAATATCATCAACATATAGTTGGCATATGAACAAATCCCCTTTGACCCTCTTAGTAAAAAGAGTGGGATCGATTTTCCCAATTTCAAACCCACGATCTTGCAACAACTCGGTAAGGTGCTCATACCACGCACATGGAGCTTGATTAAGGCCATAGAGCGCCTTTTTGAGTTTGTATACATGAGTGGGGAATTTGGGATCCTCGAATCCCGAAGGTTGTTTGACATATACCAACTCATTCAAAGGACCATTAAGAAATGTACTTTTCACATCCATTTGTTGCAATTTAAAGTCATGATGAGAAGCATAAGCAATCAACATGCGAATGGATTCAAGACGAGCAACTGGGGCAAATGTTTCACTGCAGTCGATACCCTTGACTTGGGAGTAGCCTTGTGCCACCAACCTTGCCTTGTTTCGAACAACCACACCATTTGCATATTGCTTGTTCTTGAAGATCCATTTGGTTCCAATGACATTATGTTCCTCCGATGGCCTTGGTACTAAATCCCAAACTTGATTGCGCTTGAAGTCATTGAGTTCATCGTGCATTGCCTCAAGCCAATCCTCATCATCAAGTGCATCATGTACCTTTTGGGGTTCAACACACGAAACAAACGCGTGATGCTCACAAAAATTTGACAATTGTTTGCGAGTAGTTACCCCTTTTCTCAAGCTTCCAAGCACATTCTCCCTGACAAGTTGTTGATGCTTTAGCTTGGAAGCCACTTTAGCGGCACAGCGCTCCAAAAGTTCCTCAATGGGCATTTGAGGATCATCTTGCACATCTTGACCACCGTCTTGAGTTTGCTCTTGATCGTGAGCACTGTCTTGAGCTTTCTCTTGATCTTGAGTTGGCTCTTAATCTTGCACATGTTGAGCACCGTCTTGAGCTTGCTCTTGACCTTGAGCGGGCTCGGAGGCATGAACTTGATCTTGGGCATCATTTGGCACATCACCACCTCCATGGGGTTGATCTTGCCCTTGATCTTGTTCATTGGGTCGAGTGCCTTCATTTTGCTCTTCGGAAGCATGTGGGCCTAGTGTAGGTGATGGCTCCACTTGAGTAGAGCATTGTCATTCTCCTTCGGCCACAAGGGGTTCCTCAATGGGGAGTATTTGACCAATCCCCATTCTTCTTATGGCTTGAGGAGGAATTTCATCACCTACATCACAAAGACCACTTTGCTCCACTTGGGAGCCGTTATTCTCATCAAACTCTATGTTACACGTCTCCTCAATGAGTCCGGTGGACTTGTTTAGGACACGGTAAGCATGAGAGTTTGTATCATAACCAACAAATATGCCCTCTTGAGCTCTAGGTTCGAATTTAGACAAACGAACACCCTTCTTGAGAATGAAACACTTACAACCGAACACCCGGAAGTACTTGAGATTGGGCTTGTTGCCAGTAAGTATCTCATATGGAGTCTTGTTCAAGCCTTTGCGGAGGTAGAGCCTATTGGATGCATGGCATGCGGTGTTGACGGCTTTGGCCCAAAAGTTATACGGAGACTTGAATTCCACCATCATGGTTCTTGCCGCATCCATCCACGTCCGGTTCTTCCTCCCCGCCACACCATTTTGTTGAGGGCTATAGGGTGCGGCATATTGGTGCTTGATCCCCTCGTCACTAAGAAACTCATCCAAGGTGTAGTTCTTTAACTCGGTGCCGTTGTCACTTCTAATCATCAAGATCTTTGCATTATGTTGACGTTGAACTTCATTTGCAAAGTTGATGACGGTTTGTTGAGTCTCACTCTTCCTCTTGAAGAAGTATAACCATGTATATCTTGAATAGTCATCCACAATCACCAAGCAATACTTTCTTCCACCAAGACTATCAAAGGATGGAGGTCCAAAGAGATCCATGTGAAGGAGCTCCAAGGGCCTCTTTGAATAGATGATAGTTGTGGGACGGTGAGCCGTTTCATGAAGCTTTCCTTCAATACAAGCACTGCAAGCACGGTCTTTGGCAAAACACACATTTGTTAGTCCACGGACGTGACCCCCTTTGAGGAGACTTTGCAAAGATCTCATATTGACATGGGCTAGTCGGCGGTGCCAAAGCCAACCCACATCAACTTTAGCCATTAGACAAGTCACGATCTTAGTGGGGCGCTCCGAAAAGTTCACCAGATAGAGACCGTTCTCGACATGCCCAACAAAGGCTACTTTAAGAGTCTTGATCCACAAAAGGGCCACGGTATCAAGATCAAAGAATGTTGTAAAGACCATAAGTGCAAGTTGACGAATGGAAAGTAAATTGTATGCAAGGGACTCAACAAGCATGAATTTCTCAATAGTTAAATCTTGAGAGATGACCACCTTGCCAAGTCCCAATACCTTAGGAGTTGAGGCATCACCAAATTGGACATGGGTGGGCATAGATGGAATTGGATGCACATCCACCACCAAGTCCTTGCTCCCGGTTATATGATTTATTGCTCCACTATCAAGCAACCATGACACTCCACCGGAAGCAAACTCCTACAATAGATCAATGCTTGGATTTAGGTACCCATTCTTGAATGGGTCCTTTGAGGTTAGTGACAAGGGTCTTAGGAACCCAAATAGACCATTCAATGTACTCATAATAAGAACCAACAAATTTAGCATAGACATGTCCATCAGGAGCATGGCATAAAACATAAGAGGGGTTAAAGTCGTCGGATTTGTTGGTTAGAGTGGTTTTGCCCTTCTTGGCTCCACCATCCACTTCCTTGTTCTTCTTCTTCTTCTCATGAGTACCCTCACCCGCCTTGACAAACGTCTTCTTGAGCGAAGGAGGTTGTTTGGTATTCTTCTTCTTCTTTTTCTTCTTCTTCACCTTGTATGCAAGATACAAGGCCTTTCTCAAGTTGCTCTTTCAACTTAGCATTTTCCTCCACAAGATGTGCATGCTCACAACAAGGGTTAGTAGCATGGACATTATCAATTAGAACAAAAGGAGGACAAGTGGAAATCTCCTTGGTTAGCTTCACTTGGAGTTGATCATGAGACTCTTTAAGAGAGGCATGAACACCCTTCAAGACCTTGTGAGCCTTGTCAAGTGTATCAAACTCTTCCTTGAGTCTAGCATGGCCAACCCCAAGTTCGGCTTTCTCGGATTTAAGCACACGAGTAAGAACAATAGCATAATCAAGATATTTTTGCAATTTAACATGACCAACATTGTGTGACTCCTCAAGAGTCAAACGAAGATCTTGCTCTTCCTTTAGAGCAATGGAAAGATTCACAATTTCATCGGCATAGTCACGACTATGCTCCTCCAACTTGGAGATAGTATCCTCATGAGACTCAATGATATCATTGGCCTCACCAAGTTGTTCAAAGAGAGCAACAAAGTGCTTATTGGCACCCTTGAGCTTGCTCACAAACTTGGTGAACTCATTCTCATCAACTTTCTCCACCTCACTATCATCAACACAATCTAACAATGAAGGAGTAGTAATGATGTTGGTTTTGATGTTAGGAGTTACCTTGTTGATACCTTTGGCCATGAGACACTTGGAAATGGTATTTTCGCTGGGGACGCCGAAGAGAGACACCTTGGAGGGGGGATATGTAGCATTAGCAATGCTTTCCATTGCCATTCCTTCTCCACTTGTATCTTTCTCATCATCATCGGAGGCGTACTCTTCTTGTGCCACCAAGCCCTTTGGAGGAGGCTTCTTAGTGAAGTTGTTCTTGCTAGGGAAAGACTTGGCTTTATCCTTCCGAATGAGTTTTGCCACCATTGTCTCCCCTCTTCTCGTAAGGGCAATCCACCACAAAGTGACTCGCATTGCCACAATTGTAACAAGTTCTTACATGTTGCTTGTTCTTTGACCCACTTGAGTTGTTCTTGGTGAAGTTGGGCCTTGAGTTCCTCTTGTTGCTCCAAAATTACCTTGACGCAAGAGCCATGTGCTCATGGTAAGCATACTTGGTGTCCTCGGGGCCACACTCTTCTTCTTCTTCTTCTTCTTCTTCTTCCGAGATTACCTTGGCCTTCAAAGCAAGGGATGGAGTGCTTTTCTTTGACTGGACCCAAGCAAGAGCATTGTCGGTGATCTTGTTCATGATGTTCATGGCAATAAACTCATCCAACACTTCACTTGAGGTTGAGGAGTGAAAGTCCAGCATTTGACGAATCACGGAAGACATGACCTTGTTGAAAGGCATGATGGCCTTGAGGAACTTGCACTTGATCCAAGTGTTATCCGTATCCTTGCTTCCATGGTCTTGGAGGGCAACCGCAAGAGTATTCACCCTTCGGTAAAGATCACGCGGATCCTCATCTTCAAGCATCACAAATTCATCAGCCTCATCAAGGACCACTTCAAAGTTGGACCATTGAATGCTTGAGCTCCCCTTGTACATTGAAACAATGTGCTCCCAACAATCATTTGCATGAGTGAATGAGTGTAGGTGTGCTAGGTCTTCGGGAGGGACCGCTTCTTGAAGGATGAACAATGTGGAGTGATTGTATTGATTGTCCACTTCTTCTCTTGGGGTGAAGTTGTTTGGATCGTGAGGGTAGAAAACTTGCTAAATAATTCTCCAAAGGATATATGAGAAATGATTCAAATGAGACTTAATGCAAAAGATCCAATTAGCAAAATCACCCTTAACAATCTTGGGAGGAGGGCCATTAATATTAATGCGAGTGGTAGGGACCGGTCCTCCATAGACCGGGGGAGGGGGAGCCGAGCCAAAGGTTCCCATCCCATTCTTGTCATGAGGGGAAGGAACATGAGTACCTTTAGCCGCTTCCTTGGCGGAATTGGCCTCCGACTCCGATGTCATGGGATTAACCACAAGCAAGGGACTGGGAGTGGATTTCATCCCCTTAAGCAATTCTTTAAGCATGGGCTTGACTTTGGCTGTCATAAACGTCTTAAGTGAAGCCATAACTTCATTTAAGTTGTCTTGAGTGATCAAAGTCAACTCCACGACCTCAGGCACTTCCTCGTCGGTGTCAACCATACTCTTCGGGTGGTGAAACCCTTAATAAAGAGACGAGGCTCTGATACCAATCGAAAGGATCAATATGGTTGACTAGAGGGGGGTGAATAGGCAACTAACAATTTTTAGCTTTTCTTCACAAATTAGGTTTAGCCACAAATAAGCTGTCTAGATGTGCAAAGGTTTCCATCCCATTCTTGTCATGAGGGGAAGGAACATGAGTACCTTTAGCCTCTTCCTTGGCGGAATTGGCCTCCGACTCCGATGTCGTGGGATTAACCACAAGCAAGGGACTGGGAGTGGATTTCATCCCCTTAAGCAATTCTTTAAGCATGGGCTTGACTTTGGCCGTCATAAACGTCTTAAGTGAAGCCATAACTTCATTTAAGTTGTCTTGAGTGATCAAATGGGATTTATTGCTATCGTTAAAGATCTCTTGGCCGATAATATTGATGGGCATGTTATTTACTTCTGCAATGAAGCTGCTAGAATTGCTAGACCTGATGCTAAAAATAAACATAGACCTGTTGTAGGCATGCCTGTTATTTCCGTTAAAATAGGAGATCATTGTTATCATGACCTATGTGATATGGGTGCTAGTGCAAGTGCAATACCTCATTCCTTATACAAAGAAATTATGCATGATATTGCACCTGCTGAGATAGAAGAGATTGATGTTACAATTAAGCTTGCCAATAGAGATACTATTTCACCAGTTGGGATTGTTAGAGATGTTGAAGTCTTGTGTGGGAAAGTTAAATACCCTGCTGATTTTCTTGTTCTCGGTTCCCCACAAGATGACTTTTGTCCCATTATATTTGGTAGACCCTTCTTGAATATTGTTAATGCTAAGATAGACTGCAATAAATATATTGTTTCTGTTGGTTTGGGGGATATGTCTCATGAGTTTAATTTTTCTAAATTTCATAGACAACTCCATGATAAAGAATTGCCTAGTAAAGATGAAATTATTGGTCTTGCTTCTATTGCCGTGCCTCCTACTGACCCTTTAGAACAATATTTGCTAGACCATGAAAACGATATGTTTATGAATGAAAGAAGGGAAATAGATGAAGTATTCTTTAAACAGGGACCTATTCTGAAACACAACTTGCATGTTGAAATCCTAGGGGATCCTCCTCCACCCAAGGGTGATCCCGTGTTTGAGCTTAAACCAATGCTTGATACTCTCAAATATTCTTATCTTGATGAAAAGAAGATATATCCTGTTATTATTAGTGCTAACCTTTCAGAGCATGAAGAAGAGAAATTATTGAAAACTCTGAAGAAGCATCGTGCTGCTATTGGATATACTCTTGATGATCTTAAGGGCATTAGTCCCACTCTATGTCAACACAAAATAAATTTGGAGAAAGACGCCAAACCACTTACTGATCACCAACGATGGCTAAATCCTAAGATGAAAGAAGTGGTAAGAAAAGAAATATTAAAGCTCCTTGAAGCACGTATAATTTATCCCATTGTTGATAGTCAGTGGGTAAGCCATGTCCATTGTGTCCCTAAGAAGGGAGGTATTACTGTCGTTCCTAATGATAAAGATGAATTGATTCCGCAAAGAATTATTACAGGTTATAGGATGGTGATTGATTTCCGCAAATTAAATAAAGCTACTAAAAAGATCATTACCCTTTGCCTTTCATTGATCAAATGCTAGAAAGATATCCAAACATACACATTTTTGCTTTCTAGATGGTTACTCTGGTTTCTCTCAAATACATGTGTGAGCTGATGATCAAGAAAAGACTACTTTTACTTGCCCTTTTGGTACCTTTGCTTATAGACGTATGCCTTTTGGTTTATGTAATGCACCTGTTACCTTTCAAAGATGCATGATGGCTATATTCTCTGACTTTTGTGAAAAGATTTGTGAAGTTTTCATGGATCATTTCTCTGTTTATGGATCCTCTTTTGATGATTGCTTGAGCAACCTTGATCGAGTTTTGCAGAGATGTGAAGAAACTAACCTTGTCCTGGGGCATAAATTTCTGAAAGAGGTATTGAAGTTGACAAAGCTAAAGTTGATGCTATTGAAAAGATGTCGTGTCTTAAGGACATCAAAGGTATAAGAAGTTTCCTTGGTCATGCCAGTTTTTATAGGAGGTTCATTAAGGACTTGTCAAAAATTTCTCGGCCTCTGACTAATCTCTTACAAAAAGATGTTCCTTTTGTCTTTGATGATGATTGTGTAGAAGAATTTGAAATACTTAAGAAAGCCTTGATTTCTGCACCTATTGTTCAACCACCCAATTGGAATTTACCCTTTGAAATCATGTGCGATGCTAGTGACTATGCTGTAGGTGTTGTTCTAGGACAAATAGTTGATAAAAATATAATGCTATTCAATATGCTAGTAAAACTCTAGACAATGCCCAAAGAAATTATGCTACTACTGAAAAGGAATTCTTAGCAGTAGTATTTGCTTGTGATAAGTTCAGACCTTATATTCTTGATTCTAAAGTAACTATTCACACTGATCATGCCTCTATTAAATATCTTATCAAAAGGAAAGATGCTAAACCTAGACTTATTAGATGGGTTCTCCTGCTACAAGAATTTGATTTGCATATTATTGATAGAAAGGGAGCTGAGAATCCCGTTGCAGACAACTTGTCTAGGTTAGAGAATGTTCTTGATGACCCACTACCTATTGATGATAGCTTTCCTGATGAACAATTAGCAGTCATAAATGCTTCTCGTGCTGCTCCATGGTATGCTGATTATGCTAATTACATTGTTGCTAAATTTATACCACCTAGTTTCACATACCAGCAAAAGAAAAAGTTCTTATATGATTTAAGACATTACTTCTGGGATGACCCGCATCTTTACAAAGACGGAGTAGATGGTGTTATTGGACATTGTATACCTGAGCATGAATAGGAATAGATCCTACGTAAGTGTCACTTCGAGGCTTATGGAGGACACCATGCTGGAGATAGAACTGCACACAAGGTATTGCAATCCGGTTTTTATTGCCCTACTCTCTTCAAGGATGCCCGTAAGTTTGTCTTGTCTTGTGATGAATGTCAAAGAATTGGTAATATTAGTAGACGTCAAGAAATGCCTATGAATTATTCACTTGTTATTGAACCATTTGATGTTTGGGGCTTTGATTATATGGGACCTTTTCCTTCCTCTAATGTGTATACACATATTTTAGTTGCTGTTGATTACGTTACTAAGTGGGTAGAAGCTATTCCAACTAGTAGTGCTGATCATAACACCTCTATTAAGATGCTTAAAGAAGTTATTTTTCCAAGGTTTGGAGTCCCTAGATACTTAATGACTGATGGTGGTTCACATTTTATTCATGGAGCCTTTCGTAAAATGCTTGCTAAGTATGATGTTAATCATATAATTGCATCTCCTTATCACCCATAGTCTAGTGGCCAAGTAGAATTGAGTAACAGAGAGCCTAAATTAATTTTGCAAAAGATTGTTAATAGATCTAGAAAGAATTGGTCCAAGAAACTTGATGATGCATTATGGGCCTATAGAACTGCATATAAAAATCCTATGGGTATGTCTCCATATAGAATGGTTTATGGTAAAGCATGTCACTTACCTCTTGAATTAGAACATAAGGCATATTGGGCTATTCAAGAGCTCAATTATGATTTCAAACTTGCTGGTGAGAAGAGGTTATTTGACATTATCTCACATGATGAATGGATAACCCAGGCCTATGAGAATGCCAAACTGTTTAAAGAAAAAGTTAAAAGATGGCATGACAAAAGGATACAAAAGCGTGAGTTTAGTGTAGGTGATTATGTATTGTTATACAACTCTCGTTAAAAATTTTTGCAGGCAAACTTCTCTCTAAATGGGAAGGTCCTTACGTTATCGAGGAGGTCTATCATTCGGGTGCCATAAAAATCAACAACTTCGAAGGCACAAATCCGAAGGTGGTGAACGGTCAAAGAATCAAACATTATATCTCAGGGTTGTCAAGGCCAGGCATCATGTCGTCTCCCTCCTCCTCCAACAACGAGGGCAACGATGCTTGGCTAATGAAGATAGAGCTGAAGAGAGAAGAGCCCAGAGAGATCAATAAGGATGATAGGATCAAGAAGGCCATGGGGGATCAAGTTCCGGCAGTAGCAGAAGAAGACATCCTACAACCTCACCACAATCTCTTTACCCCAACGGAGATTGAAGCTTTCAAGATGATTGAGTTAGATCACATTCAAAACAAGTATCTCACAAGTGAAAATATTTTGTTGAAGGAGCATATCATCGCCCTCAAGGGCATTATCCGCAAATTGGAGGATCTCCTACGCTCGATGTGCGACTATCCATCAGCACCAACACCTTCTTCACCAACAAAGAAGAACTGAGCATCGGGTATGGGCACTCCCCTTGGTAACTGCCAAGCTTGGGGGAGTGCCCTGGTATCGTTTCACCATCACTTTTATCTTTACCGTTTTCTTAGTTTGATCATTTTGATAATATCTTGATCTAGTAAAATAAAGTTTTAGTATGATCTAGTTTTTAGTTTTGCTTGATGATCCTTCTATGTAATCGAGTCCGTGAGCTATATATAATAAAGAGTAGTGTTGAGTCAAGGGCTTGATTATTTTGCTATGATCTTGAGGGAATAAAATAAAACAGAAGAAATAAAAAGAAATAAAGAGATCATATGGATCTTATGGAAAGTAATGACTTCACATATAAAGAGTATGATGAATAAAATTTGTTGAGAGTTGACAAACATAGTTTTGGTCATGGTTGCAATTAATAGGAAGTAATAAAGAAAGAGAGGTTTTCACATATAAATATACTATCTTGGACATCTTTTATAATTGTGAGCACTCATTAAAATATGACATGCTAAAGAGTTGACGTTGGACAAGGAAGACAACGTAATGTGTTATGTTTTCTTACATCTGAGATAAATTATATTGTCATGGATCATCCAACATGTTGAGTTTGCCTTTCCCTCTCATGCTAGCCAATTTATTTGCACCAAGTAGAGATACTACTTGTGCTTCCAAATATCCCTAAACCCGTTTTTGCCATGAGAGTCCACCATACCTACCTATGGATCAATGTTCAAGATATCTTCCGATATTCCGATAAATCGGCCGATTTATCGCTTACCGTTGTCTGACTGATAAGATAAATCACCCGATAAATCAGCTGATATGGTGATAAATTGGTCGATATGCCGATAAACTGGCCGATTTATCCCTTATCATGGGTCGACCGATAAGTTCCCGATAAGCGATATCCCCAACATTGCTATGGATTGAGTAAGATCCTTCAAGTAAGTTGTCATCGGTGCCCGCAATAAAAATTGCTCTCTAACTATGTATGATCTATTAATGTGGAGAAAATAAGCTTTATACAATCTTGTGATGTGGAAGAAATAAAAGCGACGGACTGCATAATAAAGGTCCATATCACAAGTGGCAATATAAAGTGACGTTCTTTTGCATTAAGATTTTGTGCATCCAACCATAAAAGCGCATGACAACCTCTGCTTCCCTCGGCGAAGGGCCTATCTTTTATTCTTGTCTTATACTTCATGCAAAGAGTCATGGTGATATTCACCTTTCCTTTTTACATTTTATCCTTTGGCAAGCACAATGTGTTGGAAAGATCCTGATATATATAGCTAATTGGATGTGAGTTTTCATGAACTATTATTGTTGACATTACCCTTGACGTAAAATGTTGGGAGGCAAAACTATAAGCCCCTATCTTTCTGTGTCTGATTAAAACTTCATACCCATAAATATTGCGTGAGTGTTAGCAATTGTGAAAGACTAAATGATAGTTGAGTATGTGGACTTGCTGAAAAGCTCTTATATTGACTCTTTCCTATGTTATGATAAATTGCAATTGCCTCAATGACTGAGATTAGAGTTTGTTGGTTCTCAATGAAGTTTATGATTCATACTTGAAATTGTGATTGAATTGTTACTTTAGCATATGGGATCATATGACAATATAGATATATGTTGCTGTTCTAAGAATGATCATGATGCCCTCATGTCCGTATTTTACTTTATTGGCACCTCTATCTCTAAACAAGTGGACATATTTTTCGATTTCGGCTTTCGCTTGAGGACAAGCGAGGTCTAAGCTTGGGGGAGTTGATAGGTCCATTTTGCATCATGCTTTTATATCGATATTTATTGCATTATGGGATGTTATTACACATTATGGCACAATACTTATGCCTATTCTCTCTTATTTTACAAGGTTTACATGAAGAGGGAGAATGCCGGCAGCTGGAATTCTGGGTTGAAAAAGGAGCAAATATTAGAGACCTATTCTGCATAGCTCCAAAAGTCCTGAAACTTCACAGAAGTCATTTTTGGAATTAATAAAAAATACTGAGCAAAGAAAGTACCAGAGGGGGCCCACACCCTGACCACGAGGGTGGGGGCCGCGCCCTACCCCCTGGGTATGCCCCCCTGCCTCGTGGGCCCCCTTGTGGCCCTCCGATGCCCATCTTTGGCTATATGGAGTCTTTCATCGAGGAAAAAAATCATAGGCAAGCTTTCGGGAAGAAACTCCGCCGCCACAAGGCGGAACCTTGGCAGAACCAATCTAGGGCTCTGGCAGAGTTGTTCTACCGGGGAAACTTCCCTCCAAGAGGGGTAAATCATCACCATCGTCATCACCAATGGAGGGGGTCAATCTCCATCAACATCTTCACCAGCACCATCTCATCTCAAACCCTACTTCATATCTTGTATCCAATCTTTGTATCCAAACCTCAGATTGGTACCTGTGGGTTGCTAGTAGTGTTGATTACTCCTTGTAGTTGATGCTAGTTGGTTTACTTGGTGGAATATCATATGTTCAGATCCATTATGCTTATTGATACCCCTCTGATTATGAACATGAATATGCTTTGTGAGTAGTTACGTTTGTTCCTGAGGACATGGGAGAAGTCTTGCTATAAGTAGTCATGTGAATTTGGTATTCGTTCGATATTTTGATGAGATGTATGTTGTCATCCCTCTAGTGGTGCCATGTGAACATTGACTACATGACACTTCACCATTGTTTGGGCGTAGAGGGACTAAGGGAGGCATTGGGAAGTAATAAGTAGATGATGGGTTGCTAGAGTGATAGAAGCTTAAACCCTAGTTTATGCGTTGCTTCGTAAGGGGCTGATTTGCATCCATATGTTTCATGCTATGGTTAGGTTTACCTTAATACTTCTGTTGTAGTTGCGGATGCTTGCAATGGGGGTTAATCATAAGTGGGATGCTTGTCCAAGTAAGGGCAGTACCCAAGCACTGGTCCAGCCACATATCAAATTATCAAAGTACCGAACGCGAATCATATGAACGTGATGAAAACTAGCTTGACGATAATTCCCATGTTTCCTCGGGAGCGCTTTCCTTCACATAAGAATTTGTCAAGGCTTGTCCTTTGCTACAAAAAGGATTGGGCCATCTTGCTGCACCTTATTTACTTTTATTACTTGCTACTCGTTACAAATTACCTTATCACAAAACTATCTGTTACCGATAATTTCAGTGCTTGCAGAGAATACCTTACTGAAAACTGCTTATCATTTCCTTCTGGTCCTCGTTGGGTTCGACACTCTTACTTATAGAAAAGGCTACGATAGATCCCCTACACTTGTGGGTCATCACTAGTCCTTAGAAAAATCTAGGGTCGGTCCTGCCAACATACGCCTGACATGTTTTTGTAACTCTGGGTCATTTGGCTGGGCCTTGCGGATCTCATCCTCGAGGGTAGGAGTAATTTCCATAATATTAGCAAGACCTGCGTCAACAATGACCAGGTGGAGCTGGGTAATCTCTTCCTGAAGTTCGAGAGGCAAGGATTCCATCATGGCATTCAGACTGACACGCTTTCGGCTGAGTGCATCGGCAACCACGTTGGCTTTACCCGGGTGGTAATTAACTCCAAGATCATAGTCCTTGACTAACTCATGCCATCTTTGTTGGCGGAGATTCAAATCTGGCTGAGTGAATATGTACTTGAGACTTTTGTGGTCGGTAAATATTTGGCACCTTTTCCCAATGAGGTAGTGTCTCCAAATTTTTAGAGCATGAACCACCAAGGCCAATTCCAGATCATGAGTAGGATAGTTCCCTTTGTGGGGTCGTAGCTGTCGAGATGCATATGCTACCACCTTGCCATCTTGCATAAGTACGCATCCAATACCTTGTCTGGAAGCGTCACAGTACACATCAAAGTTGCGGTAGATGTATGAAAGAGTCAACACAAATGCTGTTGTCAGTCTGGTTTTCAGCTCATTGAAACTTTTCTCGCAATCTTGAGTCCAGTCAAATTGCTTATCTTTCTTGAGAAGCTCTGTCATTGGCTTGGCAATCTTAGAGGAGCCTTCAATAAAATGACTATAGTATTCGTCTAATCCAAGGAAACTCCAGATTTGAGATACTGTTGTGGGTGCCAGCCAATCAAGTACGTCCTTTACCTTGCTTGGATCTACGGCTATACCTTCCGCTGACAGTATATGCCCATGAAATCCAACTTGCTTGAGCCAAAACTCGCATTTACTGAATTTGGCATACAGTTGATGGTCACGGAGTCTTTGTAGGACAGCTCTGAGGTGTCCTTTGTGCTCTTCTTCACTTCTTGAGTATATGAGAATATCGTTGATGAAAACCACCACATACTTATCGAGGAATTCCATGAATACTTTATTCATCATATGCATGAAGAAAGCAGGGGCATTGGTAAGGCCGAAGGACATAACGGTGTATTCCTAAAGACCATATTGTGTAGTGAACGCGGTCTTAGGAATATCTTCCTTTTTAATCTTGAGTTGGTGTATCATGTCCTTAAATCAATTTTGGAGAATACTTTTGCCCCACTGAGCTAATCAAATAAGTCATCAATCCTGGGCAGTGGATATTTGTTTTTGATTGTGACATCATTCAGCTGACGGTAATCTACACACATACGGAGACTACCATCTTTCTTATCGACGAATACAGCAGGTGATCCCCATGGTGAAGAGCTGGGACAGATATAACCTTTCTAGAGCATTTCATCAAGCTGTTTCTTTAGCTCCACTAATTCTGACAAAGGCATCCGATAATATTTCTTCTATAACGGTGCGGTTTCGGGCACAAGGTATATTGCAAACTCAAGTTCTCGGTCTGGCGGCATGCCTGGCAGTTCTTCTGGGAATACATCGTGAAACTCACTAACCACAGGAATTAATTCCAAGTCACCAACCACAGTGGTGAAGACCATTTCTTTCTTGGGTATGCTCCTGCGGGCATATGATTTTGTAGTCTGCCCCTCTTGACTTATCAAGGTGACTTCTCGGGTTGTGCAATTAATGCATACTTGATATTGGGTTAACCAATTCATCCTCAAAATAATGTCCAACTTGGCACATTCAATGACTATCAAAGAAGTTGGAAAATGGACTTTGTTGATATTAATTTCTAGATTACGACAGACCAGATTGCTTCTGAGCAAAGATCCCGGGGATTGGACCAGCATATTCTTGCTCAAAATCGAACAAAAAAATGTGTTTTGGGCAGCAAAACTCCGCGAAATAAAAGAGTGGGAAGCCCCTGAGTCAAATAAAATTATGGCAGGTATGCTATTAACAAAAAACATACCAATGACGACTTCGAGGTTCTCTTGGGCTTCGTCTGCGGAGAGGTGGACTTGCCCAGTGATGTGTTTCTGGGCAGGGTGTGGCCCCATAAAGTTGACTTGTGGCCTGAGTGGAGCATTAGTCTTGTCGTTCTTGGGACACTGCCTGACATAATGTCCAGTTTTCCCACAACTGAAACAAGAATTGTTGCGCTGGCACTCTTCTCGCACCGGGTTGGTTACGACATTCTTGACTTGCGTAGTGGTTTTGTTAAAATTCTGCTGCCAATTGGGCTTGTACTCTACTTGAGTATGCTGCCAGGTACGAGCCTTTTGTACTGGCTGAACCTCCTTCCTCGGCTCGAACTTGAGCTTGTGATCATTATTTATAGGCTTGTTGTCATGTATAAGCTTGTGCTCTCTTTCAGCAATGAGGGCCTTGTTTACCAGAGTTTGGAAATCGGGGAAATCAAACATACTGAGGGTGCATCGGAGGTGCTGGTTTAACCCCCCAAGAAACATGTCAATCTTTCTTTCTTCGGTGGCCACATCATGAAGGGAGTAACGGGCCAAATGATTGAACTTACGCAAATATTCACTCACAGACTAACTTCCTTGGAGGAGCGTGAGGAATTCACGTTGCTTGACCTTTATAATTCCAGCAGGAATATGGTATTTACGGAACTGATCCTTGAATTTTGTCCAAGTGATTTCTTCATCAGCAGGCCACATGGCTTTTGCATTTTCCCACCATACGGCGGCAGTGCCTTCAAGATAATGAGTTGCAAATGGGACTTTGTCATCCTCTTCAGTACGAGCAATCTCAAGCTTCTTCTCAATAGTTCGTAACCAATCTTCTGCGTCCAAGGGATCAATAACCTGACCGAAACTGGGAGGCTTGGTTCTCTGAAAATCTGACAGTTTGGAGTGATGACCGTTTTGATTTACGTTCTGTCCAACCTAACTTGCACACTCCTTAATATTTCAATCAGATCATTATTCCTCCTTTCCTCAAACATGCATATAATTTGTTCGTGGAGGAAGGATTTGGCAGTGGAGGCGGTGGTGGAACATACGGCTCGGAGGAGTGCCCTGCATGTCGTGCGGAACGACAAACAGGGACATCCTCACAAGCAACACTACTACTGCCTCCCTGCGTCATCCTATTATTTGTTTTTCCCAAGACAATGCAACCGAGATGAGTAACATCCAAAAATATGGTGGGGAAAAGCCAGCGACAAAACCCGAAAGAAAGCGAAATAACGAAGGAAACACGTCGAATAAAAGAAAGTTCCAACATAATTATACATAGACTCATACATGAAAGATGACATGATAAGTTCGACTACTCTCATACATAGAACAGAACATCATGACTCGTACGAATACATCTGTACATCAACCTAAAACTGCGGATACTTGAGAGCTCTAATGCTCTACTGGTGCTGCTGGGTCCTCTCCTGATGCGGACTCAGATCCTGAACTGACGATGTTAACTGAGACCTTCGGGTTAAAGGTAACACGACGACGCTGCCTCGGGGGCTCTCCATCCGGAGAAGGTGCAGGATGGGGCTGAAGCATCAGGGCTACGGGGGTAGTGAGAAGGGAAACCCACTCAGCAGGAGCACTGAGAGGATTCATGGTCGAGGAGCCTGAGCTACTCGGAGGAGTAATCGGTGAAATAGGTGAACTAGAACTGGATGGAATATAAGGGGTAAATCCCATAGACGATGGGGTAGTGAAGGCTCTAGTAGCGGCTAAAGCAGTGCGAGCACGAGTCAGCTCTCGAGCCAGCTCGTGAATCAGAAGGTAGCTAGCAGTGATGTAGTGAGAAAGGTGGCTACCGGTACTATCAGAGTCCGGATCAATGATTGGAAAATGGAAATGACCATTGTCATGCAAGGAAGGATAGTAGTGGAAACCTAGATGGTTATGCATTCGGACCTCATTATAGCGCAGCTCGACGAGGACCTCAAATGCAGCAAACTGGACAACATGAGAAGCGGTAGAAGCGAAACCGCTCCTGGAGGTACGAATGTAAGTGCTGGAAGATAAACTGGTGCGCAGAGTAACCACTGCATGATACTCATACACTAAGTCTGCTAGATGCTCCCGGTACACACGATAGACTGGGTCGTCACCGACAGGGTACAGCGGATGCCACACGTTACGAAGGAGATGCGACGACGTGTACGGCATCAACTGCAACTAGCATGGATATGGCACCGAAGCCATCTACACTCACATCCATTAGAAGGTTATAATAAAAATAAATGAGTGTACGCAATGCAACAACCAGCTACAAACACTATCGGTACTCAACTTTTACTCTAACTAACGTCAAGTTACATGACGGTAGTCTAGCGTGCCCTACAGTCAACACGGCTCTGATACCAAGCGTTGTGGCACCCTAGCTCAGAGCAACCGGTTTACCTTGTATTGCTAGCCCAGAGACCATGTCTTCTGGCAACACACAACATCTTGGTACATAATACAACCGCTTTATTGATGCTAGCGGAATATGGTTCATATTACAACGAGTTGCGAGGCCAAGCGGCACACATGGTGCGACTGAACAATATGTACATTATTTAGTGAGCATAAAGGGGGCTCGATCACGACAACTACGCGGCAGCAGAACAACGATGAAGCGGGACTCCATAGCAGAGGGACACCGATGTGGACACGATCTAGACTCGGACAGCACTCCGTTCCAACGAGACTTTCCTGAAAGCTGGCATGACACGCTAGGTCAGTACATTGAATGTACTTACAAGCTCACAACAAGCATAAACATAATGACATACAATATCATGATAATTAACCAATTTAATCATTAATGCAAAGTCATACTAGAAATGCAGTGATCATGATCTCGTGCCTCAAGTCCCTCGGACTTGCTTACCAAACGGTGATCTCTCTCGGATCACAAACAGACCAACATCTTGGTCTTTAATCGGGTTACCTCATAACCACACGATGATCTTTCTCGGATCACATACTGACCAACAACTTGGTCTTTAATCGGGTTACCTCGTAACCAAACGGTGATCTTTCTCGGATCACATACTGACCAACAACTTGGTCTCCATCATCAAACTGTTTCCTCAACCACCCTCTTTCCAACAGTGCAAAGTTGTTATATTAGTGTGCAAAATTATTTAAACATTGACCCATGGTGTGACCTACTTTCGAGCGTGTCCATAACCTTGGACTCAGCTATCGATAGATTAAATACACTCTGCAGAGGTAGTGCACTGTACCCACACCACGGAATCCATGGCCTCGCACTCCCATTCGGGTGGACCAACGACATTCCGACAGAATCCCTCCATTGCCATGACACCCTCCCGGCCACTCCGATTCACTCCCCACTGGGCTAAGTCCTGGGTGGCCCCGTGCCTACCAAAGACACCAACGGCCACCGTCGTGGCAAAACATAAAACGGTCCCAAACAGGGACAAGGTACCATAACAACAACGAGCACACAAGGTTATGTCTGCTTACCGGGCTAGGGTAACTCACGCCCATAACCTTCCCTCATTGGAGGCACCGACCAGAGGCATGACAACAGACCGAATAAAGGCCTTCCCACAAAGGAAAATGTGGTTGCACTGGAGAAACTCGATTCAGTGGCACCATGACCCGATCAACGATATGTTCAATTTGAGTTATTATCAGGTTCAACTTAAAGTAAAAATAATTGGTGTCATTAATTTCCATGCAAATGCACTCATATAACATGCATGACTTATCAGTTGAACAATAACAGATCAACTATATCTAGCGCTAACCGTACATATCAGAAAGTCATAACACTTTTTTGGTTATGTTTTTCCAGAAAACAAGCCATGACAAACACTTAGCATAATTATTTTCTCACTCAAGAAAATATTAACCAAACTAATTCGTTTTCATAAACAAATTATTTCTTCATAATCGAATATAACTTCTAGTGACTTAAACTAACTTAGTTAGCTTAACCTTCTGTAAGCAAGCATATCAACACAAACAAATATTCAACATAACAGGCACCATGAAAATGTATATTTCTTTTAGTGATTTAAATGCATGACTAAATTATTCATTCAAGTTGAAAAAATCACAAATATTGCAATGGCTCCATGAAAATGTTGTTGTGGCTTGCCTTAGTGTAGGTGAGGTTCACACTCCTCCTGGTGATCCTCAAGACAAGCTTCACCTTCTCAAAGCAATTAAAAACATAAAAATAAAACATCAAGAAACACTATGAAATTCACCAGAAAATCTAACAGCAGAGAAAAATCTCATTTTTGGTGTGCTTCTAGATATTTTCATAAAGAACACAATGCAAAAAGAATCAATTCATTTGGACTTAAGGTTAAAAAGTTGTGGTTGTTTGAAGCTCTCTGTTTAAATTTGAATTTGATTTAAATAAAAACAGATATGGGGGGTGACATCGAAGACGTAAACCCGCGGGGTGCCTCCACTCGTACCGCTTCGGGCGCGGCCAGAGTGGCCGACAGCGGGCCCCGCTAGTCAGGTGAGAGGGAGGGGGAGAAGGAAACAGAGCACGGCGAGGCTCCACCGGAGCACACGCCGGCGAGGAGGGCATCTTGGCCGGAGCTAGAGGAGTAGATCGAGAGAGAAGACTGAGGTGCACCTGCCCGTACCCATAGATTAGCTAGGGGTGGTCGGACGACGTCGGAATGGACCTCTCCAGCGGCGGCAGAGAGCGGAGGTCGCCGAAGTTGGGGATGACGATGACCACAGGCTGCACCAGTGGCTCCAACCGGGTTGGACGGCACCACTGAAGCACAACGGAGGCTCTGGAAGAGTGGCCCGAGCCTGGGAGGGGCTAGGGCGGTGGAGGCGAACCGCGGGTATCACCGACGAGCTCGAGCTCGGGGACAGCGGCCCGAGGCCTGCCCGGCCAGGCTACGGCTTCCTATGGGCTTGTGGAGTGTGTGAGGTGGGTTTGTGATGCTCGAGAGGGCTGGGGAGGGCTGTATTTATAGGCGAGCGAGGTGAGGGGTTCGGGCTCCGCCGGAGGACACCTGGACACGGCACCCAGCGACGAACGGCGTTAGTGAGTGAGGGGGAAGGCGACGCAGCTCACGCGGGCACTGTGAGTGGGCGGTGATGAGCACATGATCGAGGGGGTGGCGACAAACACAGTGCGTGGTGCACTGTTCTGTTGGCCGAACCGCGCCCGTGCTCGCTGCAGCAAGCTCTGGTGTCAGCGAGCGCTAGGAGGGAGTTAACAGAGTAGAGACGGTGATGGTGGCGAGGTTTGGCGAGGTGCGCCAGCCTGGGAAGTGAGCACGCGACGCACAGAGCGCTCGGCGAGACCCAGAGCACATCGGTTACCAGGCTGGCACCATGCACACGCGTGGTCACCGCATGCACTTCAGCATAGAGCCACAGATGGCCCCAATTTCATGTCTGGCGTGTAGTCCTTAGTGTTTAGGGTTGTGCCAATGCTTTGAGTCGAGCTCAGGTGCTGTAAGTTGGAGTGTTACTTCGTGGTAAGTTTTTGGATAGTAACTTTGAGAGTTAACTGTGGTCAAACTACTAAGAGTTGGGAGCTGAGCTTTGGAGGTTAGCAATCATCTAGGAAGGTAGGGATGCACAAGAAAATTCAGCAGCATTGGAGCAAGTAAAATGGTAGTTGCTGTAGAAACTACCATTTCTATCCAGAACAGAAAATATTTTATGTAGCAAAAATATTCCAAAAAGGGATGCAATATTTTTGCTCAGAAAGGTGCCCTAGGGTTCAAAGAATATTTGGGAATTTTCTCAGATTTTTGTGGGCAAGAAAAATTGAGGTTGCTTTGGAGCACAAGTGGCTGGTTAGGATTTTTGAAGAGAAAATGAATATTTTTCATTTAAGAAAAATATTCATAATATTATTTTGAGGTTGACCAGAGAAGAAATGATGGCTAGAGAGAGAAATGAGTCACTTGGGTGAAAATCAAGGTGGTGCCCAAGTGTTTAAGTCCAACTGAAGTGATTCAAAACTCCAAATTCAAATCAAAACCAAATAATAATCAGAAAAGAAGAGAGGGTAAAATCCAGGCGGTCATAGTTGTCAATCCCTTTACGGTTATTTGTAAAGTGAGATCTGATAGAGATGGATAAACGGTAAAGTAATATTTGTGGTATTTTTGGTTTATGGAACGGAAAGTAAAAGATTGCAAAAGAAAGTAAATAGGAAACTTGAATTGTAGATCGGAAACTTATATGATAGAAAATAGACCCGGGGGCCATAGGTTTCACTAGAGGCTTCTCTCAAGAAAGGAATTATTACGGTGGGTGAACAAATTACTACCGAGCAATTGATAGAAAAGCGCATAGTTATGACAACATCTAAGGCAATGATCATGAATATAAGCATCACGTCTGTGTCAAGTAGACCGAAATGATTCTACATCTACTACTATTACTCCACACATCGACTAACTCCTGCCTGCATCTAGAGTATTAAGTTCATAAGAACAGAGTAACACATTAAATAAGATGTCATGATGTAGCAGGATTAACTCAAGCAATATGATGAAAACCCCATCTTGTTATCCTTGATGGAAACAATACAATACGTGCCTTGCTACCCCTACTGTCACTGGGAAAGGACATCGCAAGATTGAACCCAAAGCTAGGCACTTCTCCCATTGCAAGAAAAACCAATCTAGTTGGCCAAACCAAATCGATAGTTCGAAGAGACTTGCAAAGATATCAAATCATGCACAAAAGAATTCAAAGGATATTCAAATAATATTCATATATAAGCTGATCATAAATCCACAATTCATCGGATCTCGGCAAACACACCGCAAAAGAGTATTACGTCGAATAGATCTCCAAGAACATCGAGGAGAACATGGTATATAGAATCAAAGAGAGAGAAAAATCCATCTAGCTACTAGCTATGGACTCGTAGGTCTGTGGTAAACTACTCACGCTTCATCGAAGAGGCAATGGTGTTGATGTACAAGCCCTCCGTGATCGAACCCCCCTCCGGTAGGATGCCGGAAAAGGCCCCAAGATGGGATCTCACGGGTACAGAAGGTTGCGACGGTGGAAAGTGGTTTCGTGGCTCCCCTCAAAGTTTTTGAAGGAAATATGCCCTAGAGGCAATAATAAAGTTGTTATTTATATTTCCTTATATCATGATAAATGTTTATTATTCATGCTAGAATTGTATTAACCAGAAACTTAGTACATGTGTGAATACATAGACAAACAGAGTGTCCCTAGTATGCCTCTACTTGACTAGCTCATTAATCAAAGATGGTTAAGTTTCCTAGCCATAAACATGTGTTGTCATTTGATGAATGGGATCGCATCATTAGAGAATTATGTGATGGACAAGACCCATTTGTTAGCTTAGCACTATGATCGTTTAGTATATTGCTATTGCTTTCTTCATGATTTATACATGTTCCTATGACTATGAGATTATGCAACTCCCGAATACCGGAGGAACACTTAATGTGCTATCAGATGTCACAACGTAACTAGGTGATTATAAAGATGATCTACAGGTGTCTCTGATGGTGTTTGTTGAGTTGGCATAGATCAGGATTATGATTTGTCACTCCGATTGTCGGAGAGGTATCTCTGGGCCCTCTCGGTAATGCACATCACTATAAGCCTTGCAAGCAATGTGACTAATGAGTTAGTTGCGGGATGATGCATTACGGAACGAGTAAAGAGACTTTCCGGTAATGAGATTGAACTAGGTATGGTGATACCGGCGATCAAATCTCGGGCAAGTAACATACCGATGACAAAGGGAACAACGTATGTTGTTATGCGATTTGACCGATAAAGATCTTCGTAGAATATGTAGGAGCCAATATGATCATCTAGGTTTCGCTATTGGTTATTGACCGGAGATGTGGCTCGGTTATGTCTACATAGTTCTCGAACCCGTAGGGTCCGCACGCTTAATGTTCAATGACGATTTGTATTATGAGTTATGTGATTTGATGTACCAAAGGTTGTTCGGAGTCCCGGATGAGATCACGGGCAGGAGGAGGAGTCTCGAAATGGTCGAGATGTAAAAATCAATATATTGGGAGGCTATATTCGGACATCGTAAAGGTTCCGAGTGATTCGGGTATTTTTCGGAGTACCGGAGAGTTACGGGAATTCGCCGGGGGAAGTAGTGGGCCTTAATGGGCCATATGGGAAAGGAGAGAAGGGCCTCAAGGGGTGGCCGTGCGCCCCACCATGCCAAGTATGAACTAGACTAGGGAGGGGGCGGTTCCCCCCTCTCTTTCCTTCTCCCTCTCCTACTCCTTCCCTCTCTCCCCTCTTGGAAAAGGAAGGGGACTCCAACTAGGATTGGGAATCCTAGTTGGACTCCCCCTATAGGTGCGCCCCTCCTAGGTCGGCCTCCCCCTCCTCCCTCCTTTATATACGTGGCCAAGGGGGCACCCCAAGACACACAAGTTGATCTTTAGCCGTGTGCGGTTCCCCTCTCCACAGTTTTCCACCTCAGTCATATTGTCGTAGTGCTTAGGCGAAGCCCTGCGTCGGTAACTTCATCATCATCGTCACCACGACGTCGTCCTGACGAAACTCTCCCTCGGCCTTAGCTGGATCTAGAGTTCGAGGGACGTCACTGAGCTGAACGTGTGCAGATCAGGGAGGTGTCATGCGTTCGGTACTTAATCAGTTGGATGGCAAAGACATTCGACTACATCAACCGCGTTCCTAAACGCTTACGCTTTCGGTCTACAAGGGTACGTGGACACACTCTCCCCGCTCGTTTCTATGCTTCTCCTAGATAGATCTTGCATGCTCGTAGCAAAATTTTGAAATACTACGTTCCCCAATAGTGGCATCCGAGCCAGGTCTATGCGGAGATGTTATATGCACGAGTAGAACACAGAGAGTTGTGGGCGATAATAGTCATACTGCTTACCAGCATGTCATACTTTGATTCGGCGGTATTGTTGGATGAAGCGGCCCAGACCGACATTACATGACCGCGTTCATGAGACTGGTTCTACCATCGTGCTTCGCACATAGGTGGCTAGTGGGTGTCTGTTTCTCCAACTTTAGTTGAATCAACTATGACTACGCCCGGTCCTTGTTGAAGGTTAAAATAGCACACTTGACGAAAAATCATTGTGGTTTTGATGCATAGGTAAGAACGGTTCTTGCTAGAAGCCCGTAGCAGCCACGTAAAACTTGCAACAACAAAGTAGAGCACGTCTAACTTGTTTTTGCAGGGCTTGCTATGATGTGATATGGTCAAAACATGATGATATATAAATTGTTGTATGAGATGATCATGTTTTGTAACAGTTATCGGTAACTGGCAGGAGCCATATGGTTGTCGCTTTATTGTATTAAATGCAATCGCCATGTAATTGCTTTACTTTATCACTAAGCGGTAGCAATAGTCGTAGTAGCAATAGTTGGCGAGACGACAACGATGCTTCCATGGAGATCATGGTGTCAAGCCAGTGAGGATGGTGATCATGACGGTGCTTTGGAGATGAAGATCAAAGGCACAAGATGATGATGGCCATATCATATCACTTATATTGATTGCATGTGATGTTTATCTTTTTATGCATCTTATTTTGCTTAGTACGGCGATAGCATTATAAGATGATCTCTCACTAAAATTTCAAGGTATAAGTGTTCTCCCTGAGTATGCACCATTGCGACAGTTTGTTGTGCCGAGGCACCACGTGATGATCGGGTGTGATAAGCTCTATGTTCACATACAATGGGTGCAAGCCAGTTTTGCACACGCAGAATACTCGGGTTAAACTTGACAAGCCTAGCATATGCAGATATGGCCTCGGAACACTGAGACCGAAAGGTCGAGCGTGAATCATATAGTAGATGTCATCAACATAGTGATGTTCACCATTGAAAACTTCCCCATCTCACGTGATGATCGGACATGGTTTAGTTGATATGGATCACGTGATCATTTAGATGACCAGAGGGATGCCTATCTAAGTGGGAGTTCTTAAGTAATATGATTAATTGAACTTTAATTTATCATGAACTTAGTCCTGATAGTATTAGCATATCTATGTTGTAGATCAATAGCTTGTGATGTAGCTCCCCGTTTATTTGTGATATGTTCCTACAGAAAAACTATGTTGAAAGGTGATAGTAGCAATGATGCGGACAAGCTCCGTGATCTGAGGATTATCCTCATTGCTGCATAGAAGAATAATGTACTTAATGCATAGCTAGGTGACAGACCTATTGCAGGAGCAGACGCAGACGTTATGAACGTTTGGCAAAGCTCGATATGATGACTACTTGATAGTGTAGTGCACCATACGGCTTAGAACCGGGACTTCAAAAATGTTTTGAACACCATGGAGCATATAAGATGTTCCAAGAGCTGAAATTGGTATTTCAGACTCATGCCTGAGTCGAGAGGTCTGAGACCTCTGACAAGTACTTTGCCTACAAGATGGAGGAGAATAGCTCGACCAATGAGCATGTGCTCAGATTGTCTGAGTACTACAATCGCTTGAATCAAGTGGGACTTAATCTTCCAGATAAAATAGTGATTGACAGAGTTCTCTAGTCACTATCACCAAGTTACTGGAACTTCGTGACGAACTATAATATTCAAGGGATGACGAAAATGATTCTCGAGCTCTTCGTGATGCTGAAATCAACGAAGGTAGAAATCAAGAAAAGCATCAAATGTTGATGGTTGACAAAACCACTAGTTTCAAGTAAAAGGGCAAAGGAAAGAAAGGGAACTTCAAGAAGAATGGCAAGCAAGTTGTCACTCCCATGAAGAAGCCCAAAGATAGACCCAAGCCTGAAACTGAGTGCTTCTACTGCAAAGGAAATGGTCACTAGAAGTGGAACTGCCCTAGATACTTGGCGGATAAGAAGGATGGCAAAGTGAACAAAGGTATATTTGATATACATGTTATTGATGTGTACTTTACTAGTGTTTATAGAAACCCCTCAGTATTTAATATTGGTCCAGTTGCTAAGAGTAGTGACTCGAAACGGGAGTTGCAAAATAAACAGAGTCTAGTTAAGGGCGAGGTGATGATGTGAGTTGGAAGTGATTCCAAGATTGATAAGATCACCATCGCACACTCCCTTTACCTTCGGGATTAGTGTTGAACCTAAAATAAATGTTATTTGGTGTTTGCGTTGAGCATAAATATGATTGGATCATGTTTATTGCAGTACGGTTATTCATTTAAGCCAAAGAATAATTGTTGTCTATTTACATGAATAAAACCTTCTATGGTCATACACTCAATATAAATGGTTTATTGAATCTCGATCGTAGTGATACACATATTCATAATATTGAAGCCAAAAGATGCAAAGTTAATAATGATAGTGCTACTTATATGTGGCACTGCCGTTTAGGTCATATTGGTGTAAAGCGCATGAAGAAACTCCATGCCGATGGACTTTTGGAATCACTTGATGCTTGCTAACCATGCCTCATGGGAAAGATGACTAAGACTCCGTTCTCCAGAACAATGGAGCAAGCAACTGACTTACTGGAAATAATACATACTGATGTATGCGATCGGATAAGTGTTGAGGCTCGCGGTGGGTATCATTATTTTCGGATCTTCATAGATGATTTGAGCATATATGGGTATATCTACTTGATGAAACATAAGTCTAAAACATTTGAAAAGTTCAAAGAATTTTAGAGTGAAGTGGAAAATCATTGTAACAAGAAAATAAAGTTTCTATGATCTGATCGCGGAGATGATATTTGAGTTGCGAGTTTGGTCTTCATTTGAAACAATGTGGAATAGTTTCGCAACTCACGCCACCTGGAACACCACAGCGTAATGGTGTGTCCGAACGTCATAATCGTACTTTATTAGAAATGGTGCGATCTATGATGTCTCTTACCGATTTATCACTATCATTTTGGGGTTATGCATTAGAGACTGGTACATTCATGTTAAATAGGGCACCATCTAAATCCGTTGACACGACACCATATGAACTGTGGTTTGGCAAGAAATCCAAGCTATCGTTGCTTAAAGTTTATGGTTGCATACTTATGTGAAAAAGTTTCAACCTGATAAGCTTGAACCCAAATCGGAGAAATGCATCTTCATAGGATACCCAAAGGAGATTGTTGGGTACGCCTTCTAAAACAGATCCGAAGGCAAGATCTTTGTTGCTAAGAATGGATCCTTTCTAGAGAAGGAGTTTCTCTCGAAAGAAGTGAGTGGGAGGAAAGTAGAACTTGATGAGGTAATTGTACCTTCTCTCGAATTGGAAAGAAGCTCATCACTGAAATCAATTCCAGTGGTGCCTACACCAATTAGTGAGGAAGTTAATGATGATGATCATGAAACTTCAGATCAAGTTACTACCGAACCTCGTAGGTCAAGCGGAGTATGATCCGCACCAGAGTGGTATGGTAATCCTCTTCTAGAAGTCATGTTACTAGACCATGATGATCCTACGAACTATGAGGAAGCGATGATGAGCCTAGATTCCAACTGATAGCTTGAGGCCATGAAATCTGAGATAGAACCCATGTATGAGAACAAAGTGTGGACTTTGGTGGACTTGCCCGATGATCAGCAAGCCATTGAGAATAAATGGATCTTCAAGAGGAAGACGGACGCTGATAGTAGTGTTACTATCTACAAAGCTCGACTTGTCGAAAAGGGTTTTTGACAAGTTCAAGATGTTGACTACGATGATATTTTCTTACTTGTATCGATGCTTAAGTCTGTCCGAGTCATGTTAGCAATTACCGCATTTTATGATTATGAAACTTGGCAAATGAATGTCAAAATTGCATTCCTTAATGGATTTCTTAAAGAAGAGTTGTATATGATGCAACAAGAAGGTTTTGTCAATCCTAAAGGTGCTAACAAAGTGTGCAAGCTCCAGCGATCCATCTATGGACTAGTGCAATCATCTCGGAGTTGGAATATACGCTTTGATAGTGTGATCAAAGCATATGGTTTTATAAAGACTTTTTGAGAAGCTTGTATTTACAAGAAAGTGAGTGGGAGCACTACATCATTTCTGATGAGTATATGTGAATGACATATTGTTGATTGGAAATAATGTAGAATTTTTTGGGAAAGCATAAAGGAGTGTTTGAAAGGAATTTTTTCAAAGAAAGACCTCGGTGAAGATGCTTACATATTGAGCATCAAGATCTATAGAGATAGAACAAGACGCTTGATAAGTTTTTCAATGAGTACATACCTTGACAAGATTTTGAAGTAGTTCAAAATGGAACAGTCAAAGAAGGAGTTCTTGCCTGTGTTGCAAGGTGTGAAGTTGAGTAAGACTCAAAACCCGACCACGGCAGAAAAAAGAGAGAAAGAGAATGAAAATTAAATCCCTATGCCTCAGTCATAGGTTCTATGAAATATGCTATGCTATGTACCAGACCTATTGTGAACCTCACCATGAGTTTGGCAAGAGGGTACAATAGTGATCCAGGAGTGGATCACCGGACAGCGGTCAAAATTATCCTTAGTGGAATAAGGAGATATTTCTCGGTTATGGAGGTGATAAAGAGTTCGTCGTGAAGTGTTACGCTGATCCAAGCTTTGACACTGATCCGGATGACTCTAAGTCTCAATCTGGATACATATTGAAACTTGGAGCAATTATCTAGAGTAGCTCCGTGCAGAGCATTGTAGACATAGAAATTTGCAAAATACATACGGCTCTAAATGTGACAGACCCACTGACTAAGCTTCTCTCACAAGCAAAACATTATCACACCTTAGTACTCTTTGGGTGTTAATCACATAGCGATGTGAACTAGATTATTGACTCTAGTAAAACCCTTTGGGTATTAGTCACATGGCGATGTGAACTAATCACATGGTGATGTGAACAATTGGTGTTAAATCACATGGCGATGTGAACTAGATTATTGACTCTAGTGCAAGTGGGAGACTGAAGGAAATATGCCCTAGAGGCAATAATAAAGTTGTTATTTACATTCCCTTATATCATGATAAAGGTTTATTATTCATGCTAGAATTGTATTAACCGGAAACTTAGTACATGTGTGAATACATAGACAAACAGAGTGTCCCTAGTATGCCTCTACTTGACTAGCTCATTAATCAAAGATTGTTAAGTTTCCTAGCCATAGACATGTGTTGTCATTTGATGAACGGGATCACATCATTAGAGAATGATGTGATAGACAAGACCCATCCGTTAGCTTAGCACTATGATTGTTTAGTTTATTGTTATTGCTTTCTTCATGACTTATACATGTTCCTGTGACTATGAGATTATGCAACTCCCAAATACCTGAGGAAGACTTAGTGTGCTATCAAACGTCACAACATAACTGGGTGATTATAAAGATGCTCTACGGGTGTCTCCGATGGTGTTTGTTGAGTTGGCATAGATCAAGATTAGTATTTGTCACTCTGATTGTCGGAGAGGTATCTTTGGGCCCTCTCGGTAATGCACATCACTATAAGCCTTGCAAGCAATGTGACTAATGAGTTAGTTGCGGGATGATGCATTACGGAACGAGTAAAGAGACTTGCCGGTAACGAGATTGAACTAGGTATGGTGATACCAACGATCAAATCTCGGGCAAGGGGAGAAGGGCCTCAAGGGATGGCCGCGCGCCCCCATGACAAGTTCGAATTGGACTAGGGAGGGGGCACCCCCTCTCTTTCCTTCTCCCTCTCCTACTCCTTCCCTCTCTCCCCTCTTGGAAAAGGAAGGTGACTCCAACTATGATTGGGAATCCTAGTTGGACTCCCCCTATAGGCGCGCCCCTCCTAGCCTGGCCTCCTCCTTCTCCCTCCTTTATATATGTGGCCAAAGGGGCACCCCGAGACACACAAGTTGATCTTTAGACATGTGCGGTGTCCCCCTCCACAGTTTTCCACCTCGGTCATATTGTTGTAGTGCTTAGGCGAAGCCCTGCATCATTAACTTCATCATCACCATCACCATGCCGTCATGCTGACGAAACTCTCCCTTGGCCTTAGCTGGATCTAGAGTTCTAGGGACGATACCGAGCTGAATGTGGGCAGATCACGGAGGTGTCGTGCATTCGGTACTTGATCGGTTGGATCGCGAAGACGTTCGACTACATCAACCGCGTTACTAAACGCTTCCGCTTTCGGTCTACGAGGGTACGTGGAAACACTCTCCCCGCTCATTGATATGCTTCTCCTAGATAGATCTTGCGTGTTCATAGGAAAATTTTGAAATACTACGTTCCCCAATAGTTTTCAGGGTATAAGAGTATATATCGGAGGAAGATCTAGGTCAGGAGGTCACCAAGGGGCCCACAAGGTTGGGGCGCGCCCTACCCCCTGGGCGCGCCCTCCACCCTTGTGGCCGCCTCATGGCTCTTCCAACTTGCACTCCAAGTCTCATGGGTGTCTTCAGGTCCAAGAAAGATCATCGCGAAAGTTTTATTCTGTTTGGACTCCGTTTGGTATTCCTTTTCTGTGAAACTCTAAAACAAGCAAAAAAACAAAAACTAGCACTGGGCTCTAGGTTAATTGGTTAGTCCCAAAATCATATAAAATAGCATATTAATGCATATAAAACATCCAAAATAGATAATATAACTCTGTTGGAAAAGGTAGTGCCTAGGAGGCGCTTAGGCACGCCTAGGCGCTAGGCAATGGCCCAACGCCTCGCCTAGGGCATAAGCAGAAGTCTAGGTAGAGCAAGTAAGAAATTGTCTACCCAAGCGAGAAATCATGCCATATTGGACTGATATGCCAAAAGGGACATATTCCAATCGTAGTAGCTGATCATTAACGTACTTATATGCCCTAAATTAATAGAATAGACATATAATAACCACATATACACCCTAATAGTAAAAATTATATAATTGCCTAGGCTACTCCTAGGGCGTTTAAGCACCGCCTAGGCACTAGGCGAAGGACAACTGCCTCGCTTACGCCTACCGCTTTTTCCAACCTTGTAATATAATAGCATGGAACAATCAAAAATTATATATACGTTGGAGATGTATCACCGCTCATGAGCGATACTAACGCTGCTACTGCCGCTACTACTGCTGCACAACCCGACACATGGAGAGACACCCTCGAATTGAGACGGTAGCTATGCCGAACTAGGACGGTACTGCCGCTTGAGGACCATAGGCGGTACTACCGCTCTGGCAGCGGTACTACCACTAGCACCTCACAAATCTCCACTTCCGTCGAAACGGTAAACTCCAAGGAGAGGAAAGGAGCTGGGGGTGCAAAAATGAAGTGTGTGTGTGTGTGTGTGTTGATTCCACCCTAGCTTTTCCAATGCGGACCCCCTCTTGATAGTACGGTGTCTCCTACGACTCAAGTCCACCAAAACCGAAACAAAAGAGACCACATCGTCTTCATTTAAAGCTCCGAGGGGAAAGAATCATCTCGTGCCAATGAATGAATCTCTGAAATACTCAATGCACACAATTAGTCCGCAAAAGCATAGTCATCAATCAACAAACTACTTAGAGAGAGACATGCCCTAACAATTTTGCATACAAGTCCTAGAACTGCTGAAAGAATATGGAAACAAGCACATGGTCAGATTGCAAAAGGTCAAGAAGCTGATGTCTCTAACAAAAAAAGAGTAGGTTGCTACCTCTTGAGCTTGCGTTGGTTTTCCCTTTAAGAGGAAAGGGTGATGCAGCACAGTAGCGTAAGTATTTCCCTCAGTTTTGAGAACTAAGGTATCAATCCAGTAGGAGGTAACACACAAGTCCCCTAGTACTTGCACAAACAAACAAGAACCTTGCAACCAACGCGATAAAGGGGTTGTCAATCCCTTCACGGTCACTTACGAAAGTGAGATCTGATAGAGATAATAAGATAAATATTTTTGGTATTTTTGTTGTATAGACTGGAAAATAAAGATTGCAAAATAGAAATACCAAATTGATAGGAAAATAATATGATGGAAGATAGACCCGGGGGCCATAGGTTTCACTAGTGGCTTCTCTCAAGATAGCAAATTCTACGGTGGGTGAACGAATTACTGTCAAGCAATTGATAGAAAAGCGCATAGATATGAGAATATCTAAGCATGATCATGTATATAGGCATCACGTACGTGACAGGTAGACCGAAACGATTCTGCATCTACTACTATTACTCCACACATCGACCGCTATCCATCATGCATCTAGAGTATTAAGTTCATAAGAATAGAGTAACGCATTAGGCAAGATGACATGATGTAGAGGGATAAACTCAAGCAATACGATATAAAACCCATCTTTTTATCCTCGATGGCAGCAATACAATACGTGCCTTGTTGCCCCAGCTGTCACTGGGAAAGGATACCGCAAGATTGAACCCAAAGCTAAGCACTTCTCCCATTGCAAGAAAGACTAATCTAGTAGGCCAAACCAAACTGATAATTCAAAGAGACTTACAGAGATATTTAAATCATGTATAAAAGATTTTAGAGAAGAATCAAATATTGTTCATAGGTAATCTTAATCATAAACCCACAATTCATCAGATCTCGACAAACACATCGCAAAAAGAATTACATCGAATAGATCTCCAAGAGAATCAAGGAGAACTTTGTATTGAGATCCAAAGAGAGAGAATAAGCCATATAGCTAATTACTATGGACCCGAAGGTCTATGGTAAACTACTCACACATCATCGAAGAGGCTATCGTGTTGATGTAGAAGCCCTCCGTGATCGATTCCCCCTCCGGCAGAGCGCCGGAAAAGGCCCCAAGATGGGATCTCACGGGTACAGAAGGTTGCAGCGGTGGAAATAGGGTTTCGTGGTGCTCCTGGATGTTTTCGGGGTATATGGGTATATATAGGAGGAAGAAGTACGTCGGTGGAGCTGCGAGGGGCCCATGAGGGTGGAGGGCGCGCCTCCCTGCCTCGTGGCCTCCTCGCTTCTTTCTTGACGTAAACTCCAAGTCTCCTGGATCACGTTTGTTCCAAAAATAACTCCCCCGAAGGTTTCATTCCGTTTGATATTCCTTTTCTGCGAAACACTGAAATAGGCAAAAAAACAACAATTTGCACTGGGCCTTTGGTTAGTAGGTTAGTCCCAAAAATAATATAAAAAGGTAAATTAAAGCCCGTTAAACATCCAAAACAGATAATATAATATCATGGAACAATCAAAAATTATAGATACGTTGGAGACGTATCAAGCATCCCCAAGCTTAATTCCTGCTCGTCCTTGAGTAGGTAAATGATAAACATAGAATTTTGATGTGGAATGCTACCTAGCATAATTCTCAATGTAATTTTGTTTATTGTGGCACAAATGTTGATCCGAAAGATTCAAGACAAAAGTTTAATATTGACATAAAAATAATAATACTTCAAGCATACTAACAAAGCAATCGTGTCTTCTCAAAATAACATGGCCAAAAGTTATCCCTACAAAATCATATAGTCTGGCTATGCTCCATCTTCACCACACAAAATATTTAAATCATGCACAACCCTGATGACAAGCCAAGAAATTGTTTCATACTTTTGATGTTCTCAAACTTTTTCAATCTTCACGCCATACATGAGCGTGAGCCATGGATATAGCACTATAGGTGGAATAGAATGGTGGTTGTGGAGAAGACAAAAAGGCGAAGATAGTCTCACATCAACTAGGCGTATCAACTGGGTATGGATATGCCCATCAACAGATGTCAATGTGAGTGAGTAGGGATTACCATGCAACGGATGCACTAGAGCTATAAGTGTATGAAAGCTCAACAAGAGAAACTAAGTGGGTGTGCATCCAACTTGCTTGCTCACGAGGACCTAGGGCATTTTGACGAAGCCCATCATTGGAATATACAAGCCAAGTTCTATAATGTAAAATTCCCACTAGTATATGAAAGTGACCACATAGGAGACTCTCTCTATCATGAAGATCATGGTGCTACTTTGAAGCACAAGTGTGGTAAAAGGATAGTAGCATTGTCCCTTCTCTCTTTTTCTCTCATTTTTTCTTTTCTCTTTTTTGGGCCTTTTTATGGCCTTTCTCCCTTTTTTTATTTTCGTCCGGAGTCTCATCCCGACTTGTGGGCGAATCATAGTCTCCATCATCCTTTCCTCACATGGGACAATGCTCTAATAATGATGATCATAACACTTTTATTTACTTACAGCTCAAAAAAATTAAAACTTGATACTTAGAACAAAATATGACTCTATGTGAATGCCTCCGGCGGTGTACCGTGATGTGCAATGACTCATGAGTGACATGTATGAAATAATTATGGACGGTAGCTTTGCCACAAATACAATGTCAACTACATGATCATGCAAAGCAATATCACAATGATGAAGCGTGTCATAATAAACGGAACGGTGGTAAGTTGCATGGCAATATATCTCGGAATGGCTATGGAAATGCCATAATAGGTAGTTATGGTGGCTGTTTTGAGGAAGGTATATGGTGGGTTTATGCTACCGGCGAAAGTTGCGCGGTACTAAGAGGCTAGCAATGGTGGAAGGGTGAGAGTGCGTATAATCCATGGACTCAACATTAGTCATAAAGAACTCACATACTTATTGCAAAAATCTATTAGTTTATCGAAACAAAGTAGTAC
Organism: Triticum aestivum; assembly: GCF_018294505.1. Taxonomy (NCBI): domain Eukaryota; kingdom Viridiplantae; phylum Streptophyta; class Magnoliopsida; order Poales; family Poaceae; genus Triticum; species Triticum aestivum. The sequence continues at coordinate 239,860,218 of NC_057806.1, forward strand.
ACGCATGCTCCTAGGGGGATATATTGGTAGGAAAATACCATCGCTTGTCCCCGACCGCCACTCATAAGGAAGACAATCAATAAATAAATTATGCTCCGACTTCATCACATAACGGTTCACCATACGTGCATGCTACGGGAATCACAAACTTTAGAACAAGTATTTCTCAAATTCACAACTACTCAACTAGCATGACTCTAATATCACCATCTTCATATCTCAAAACAATCATCAAGTATCAAACTTCTCATAGTATTCAATGCACTTTTTATGATAGTTTTTATTATACCCATCTTGGATGCCTATTTTATTAGGACTAATTTTATAGACAAAGAAAATTACCATGCTGTTCTAGAGGACTCTCAAAATGATATAAGTGAGGCATGAGAGATCAATAATTTCTATAAAATAAAACCACCACCGTGCTCTTAAAGATATAAGTGAAGGACTAGAGCAAAATTATCTAGCTCAAAAGATATAAGTGAAGCACATAGAGTATTCTAATAAATTCCGATTCATGTGTGTCTCTCCAAAAGGTGTGTACAGCAAGGATGATTGTGTTAAACTAAAAAGAAAATACTCAAATCATACACGACGCTCCAAGCAAAACACATATCATGTGGTGAATAAAAATATAGCCTCAAGTAAAGTTACCGATGGATTAAGACGAAAGAGGGGATGCCTTCCGGGGTATCCCCAAGCTTAGGATTTTGTTTGTCCTTGAATTTTACCTTGGGGTGCATTGGGCATCCCCAAGCTTAGGCTCTTGCCACTCCTTGTTCCAAAATCCATCAAATCTTTACTCAAAACTTGAAAATTTCACAACACAAAACTCAATAGAAAATCTCATGAGCTCCGTTAGTATAAGAAAACAAACCACCACTTCAAGGTACTGTAATGAACTCATTATTTATTTATATTGGTGTTAAACCTACTGTATTCCAACTTCTCTATGGTTCATACCCCCCTGATACTAGCCATAGATTCATCAAAATAAGCAAACAACACACGAAAAACAGAATCTGTCAAAAACAGAACAATCTGTAGTAATATGTAGGTTTCGAATACTTCTGTAACCCCAAAAATTCTGAAATAAATTGGTGGGCGTGAGGAATTTTCTATTAATAATATGCAAAAATAATCAACCTAATCGCACTCACCAGTAAAAAAAATGGCAGCAAATCTCGTGAGCGCTAAAGTTTCTGTTTTTTACAGCAAGATCACATAAACTTCCCCAAGTCTTCCCAAAGGTTCTACTTGGCACAAACACTAATTAAAAGCATAAAACCACATCTAAATAGAATATAGATGAATTACTTATTACTAAACAGAACCAAAAAGCAATAAACAAAAATAAAATTGGGTTGCCTCCCAACAAGCGTTATCGTTTAACGCCCCTAGCTAGGCATAAAAACAAGAATAGATCTAGGTATTGTCATCTTTGGTAGGCAATTCTTCAATAAAACACTTATAACCCTTAGGAGTTTCCTTATTTTTATTAATGATCAAACTCCTAGGCGAGAAGTCAAGAAATTCATTCATAGCATAAGGTTCCTTAATGATAGCGAAAAAGTTGGGGTGAACACTTATTGATTTGAGATCCGCATTTTCCTTAGAAGATTCACCCCTTTTACGGAAGAAAAGGCAGACCCTAAGTTGGTAATAATGTCCTCAAGTTTATCAATTCTTGTGGAATCTTGATCTATCTTTTCGTTAACTATGGGTTCTTTTTAAAAAAATTAGAGTAACTCCTACCTTAGATCCATATTGGGTAATCTGATTGTGGATCTTTTTACACAAATTCTCAATCGACTCTACAGTGGCAACTTTATTTTCAATAATTTCCAGCCTTTGCATGACATGTTCCAAAGTTAAAATAGTTCCATTAACCAAGAGGGGTGGTTGCCCAAACAAATCTATCATAGAATTATAAGAATCAAAAGTATGTCTACCCAAGAAATTTCCTCCGGTAATGGAATCAAGAATATATCTATTCCATGGGTGATGCCTAAATAAAAATTGCAAAGAAGAACGGAAGTTGATTGCTTCCTAGTGGATCTATTTCGAGCATTGCAAATTCTATACCAAGCATCCTTTAAATTTTCTCCCTCCCTTTGTTCAAAATTGAGAACTTCATGATCGGGAGTACTAATAATGATAGAAGGACTAGCCATAATAGCAAACCACATGGACACACGAGAAGCAAGCAACAAGAGATGGACAGAAAAGAGGGCGAATAAAACGACAAGGGTGAAGTGGGGGAGAGGAACATGAGAGGAAAATGGCAAATAATGTAATGTGAGCAATAAGAGTTTCTGATGGGTACTTGGTATCGGCGCCAGAAATCCGCATGTTGGTGGGAGATCAAAGCTTGACTTGACTTGGTGTAAACCTCCCCGGCAACAGCGCCAGAAATCCTTCTTGCTACCTCTTGAGCTTGCGTTGGTTTTCCCTTGAAGAGGAAAGGGTGATCCAGCACAGTAGCATAAGTATTTCCCTCGGTTTTGAGAACCAAGGTATCAATCTAGCAGGAGGTAACACACAAGTCCCCTAGTACCTACACAAACAAATAAGAACCTCGCAACCAACGCGATAAAGGGGTTGTCAATCCCTTCACGGTCACTTGCGAAAGTGAGATCTGATAGAGATAATAAGATAAATATTTTTGGTATTTTTGTTGTATAGATTGGAAAATAAAGATTGCAAAATAGAAATACCAAATTGATAGGAAAATAATATGATGGAAGATAGACCCGGGGGCCATAGGTTTCACTAGTGGCTTCTCCCAAGATAGCAAATTCGACGGTGGGTGAACGAATTACTGTCGAGCAATTGATAAAAAAGCGCATAGTTATGAGAATATCTAAGCATGATCATGTATATAGGCATCACATCCGCGACAAGTAGACCGAAACGATTTTGCATCTACTACTATTACTCCACACATCGACCGCTATCCAACATGCATCTAGAGTATTAAGTTCATAAGAATAGAGTAACGCATTAGGCAAGATGACATGATGTAGAGGGATAAACTCAAGCAATATGATATAAACCCCATCTTTTTATCCTCGATGGCAATAATACAATAAGTGCCTTGCTGCCCCTGCTGTCACTGGGAAAGGACACCGCAAGATTGAACCCAAAGCTAAGCACTTCTCCCATTGCAAGAAAGATCAATCTAGTAGGCCAAACCAAACTGATAATTTGAAGAGACTTGCAAAGATATTTAAATCATGCATAAAAGATTTCAGAGAATAATAAAACATTGTTCATAGATAATCTTGATCATAAACCCACAATTCATCGGATCTCGACAAACACACCGCACAAAGAATTACATCAAATAGATCTCCAAGAGAATCGAGGAGAACTTTGTATTGAGATCCAAAGAGAGAGAAGAAGCCATCTAGCTAATAACTACGGCCTGAAGTTCTGTAGTAAACTACTCACACATCATCTGAGAGGCTATGGTGTTGATGTAGAAGCCCTCCGTGATCGATTCCCCCTCCGGCGGAGCGCTGCAAAAGGTCCCAAGATGGGATCTCACGGGTACAGAAGGTTGTGGCAGTGGAAATAGGGTTTCATGGTGCTCCCAGATGTTTTCGGGGTATATGGGTATATATAGGAGGAAGAAGTACATCGGTGGAGCTGCGAGGGGCCCACAAGGGTGGGGGCGCGCATCCCTGCCTTGTGGCCTCCTCGCTTCATTCTTGACGTAAACTCCAAGTCTCCTGGATCACGTTTGTTCCAAAAATAACTCCCCCGAAGGTTTCATTCCGTTTGGATTCCGTTTGATATTCCTTTTCTGTGAAACACTGAAATAGGCAAAAAACAGCAATTTGCACTGGGCCTTTGGTTAGTAGTTTAGTCCCAAAATAGTATAAAAAGGTAAATTAAAGCCCATTAAACATCCAAAACAGATAATATAGTAGCATGGAACAATAAAAAATTATAGATACGTTGGAGACGTATCATAGGTCACAAGAGAAAGTTCTTAATCTATCTAGGATGTCTATAATCTCGCTAAATAGATGAAGACACTCGGAGCTCTTTCTAGGTCTCCGGATGTTAGCTGCATAACATTGCACAAAATGTTCAAGTGGGGCAAGCTAAAGGATCACACGAGCAGCTTTAAAGTCTTCACTCAAGCCAGCTAACAAGAAGCCACACTCAAGTTTTGCATTTTCATGTTGGATGAAACAACATTGGAAAATGTCAGGCCCAGCTTGACATGAGCAGGATTGTACACATTGATGAGAAGTGGTTTGATATGTCTAAAAGAAAGTGCACCTATTATCTCCTTACTAAAGAAGAAGGCCCTTTTTGGATTGTTCAAAGTAAGAACAATATAGGGAAGGTCATGTTCCTAGCAATAGTTGTCAAACCCACATATGGTGAAGATGGATTTATAACCTTTGATTGTAAAAGTTAGAGTTTGGGACTTTGTGAAAGAAACTCGAGATGCTTGAAGAAGTCAATAAGGGAAAGGGGTATTTGGAACTCAAGTTAGTTACTAGTACATCTCAAATGTATCTATAATTTTTTATTCTTTCATGCTATTATAGTATCACTTTCGAATACTTTTTATAGTAATTTTTCTGGACTAACCTATTAATCTTGTGCACATTGTCAGTTGTTGTTTTCTACATGTTTTTGACTTCTCAAAAAATCCATATCTACGGTGGTTAAAAAACCCAGGGATTTAATATGATTTTTTCCAGGACACGAGGAGTCCAGAAAGTGTCGAAAGCTGCTGAGGGGCCCACCCACGTGGTTAGGCCATGTGGGCCCCATGGGCACCGCCTTACGTTGTTTCTTCTACCCATAGTGAAGGAAATATGCCCTAGAGGCAATAATAAAGTTGTTATTTATATTTCCTTATATCATGATAAATGTTTATTATTCATGCTATAATTGTATTAACTGGAAACTTAGTACATGTGTGAATAGACAAACAGAGTGTCCCTAGTATGCCTCTACTTGACTAGCTCGTTAATCAAAGATGGTTAAGTTTCCTAGCCATGGACATGTGTTGTCATTTGATGAATGGGATCACATCATTAGAGAATGATGTGATGGACTAGACCCATCCGTTAGCTTAGCACTATGATTGTTTAGTTTATTGCTATTGCTTTCTTCATGACTTATACATGTTCCTATAACTATTAGATTATGCCACTCCCGAATACCGGAGGAACACTTAGTGTGCTATCAAACGCCACAACGTAACTTGGTGATTATAAAGATGCTCTACAGGTGTCTCCGATGGCGTTTGTTGAGTTGGCATAGATCGAGATTAGGATTTGTCACTTCGATTGTCGGAGAGGTATCTCTGGGCCCTCTCGGTAATGCACATCACTATAAGCCTTGCAAGAAATGTGATTAATGAGTTAGTTATGGGATATTGCATTACTGAACGAGTAAAGAGACTTGCTGGTAACGAGATTGAACTAGGTATGATGATACCGATGATCGAATCTCGGGCAAGTAACATACCGATGTCAAAGGGAACAACGTATGTTGTTATGCGGTTTGACCAATAAAGATCTTCGTAGAATATGTAGGAACCAATATGAGCATCCAGGTTCCGCTATTGGTTATTGACCGGAGATGAGTCTCGGTCATGTCTACATAGTGCTCGAACCCATAGGGTCTGCACGCTTAACGTTCGATGACGATCGATATTATGAGTTTATGTGTTTTGATGTACCGTAGGTAGTTCAGAGTCCCGGATGTGATCACAGACATGACGAGGAGTCTTGAAATGGTCCAGACATGAATATTGATATATTGGAAGGTTATGTTTGGACACCGGAATGGTTTTGGATGAGTTCGGGCATATACCGGAGTGCTGGGGGGTTACCGGAATCCCCGGAGGCTTAATGGGCCTACATGGGCTTTAGTGGAAGAGAGAGGAGGAGGCCAAGAGGTGGGGGCGCGACCCCCAAGCCCAATCCGAATTGGGAGGGGGCCGACCCCCTTTCCTTCTTCTCCTCTCCCCCTTCCTTCCCCCTCCTATTAGGACTAGGAAAGGGGGGAAACCTACTCCTGGTAGGAGTAGGAATTCCCCCTTGGGGTGCACCATGAGAGCTGGCCGGCCCCCTCCTCCCCTCCTTCATATACGGGGGAGGGGGCACCCCATAGATACACAAGTTGATTCTTAGCCGTGTGCGGTGCCCCCTCCACATATTTCCACCTCGGTCATATCGTCGTAATGCTTAGGCGAAGCCCTGCGCCGGTAACTTCATCATCACCGTCAAAACGCGGTCGTGCTGACGAAACTCTCCCTCGGCCTCAACTGGATCAAGAGTACGAGGGACGTCACCGAGATGAACGTGTGCAGATCATGGAGGTGTCGTGCGTTCGGTACTTGATCGGTTGGATCGGGAAGATGTTCGACTACATCAACCACGTTTCTTAACGCTTCCGCTTTCGGTCTACGTGGGTACATAGACATACTCTCCCCTCTCGTTGCTATGCATCGGTAGATAGATCTTGTGTGATCGTAGGAATTTTTTTGAAATACTGCGTTCCCCAACAGTGGCATGCAAGCCAGGTCTATGCATAGATGTTATATGCACGAGTAGAACACAAAGGAGTTGTGGGCGTGGGTATATACATATTGCTTGCCATCACTAGTTGTTTCTTGATTCGGCGGTATTGTTGGATGAAGCGGCCCGGACCGACATTACATGACCGCGTTCATGAGATTGGTTGTACCGACGTGCTTTGCACACAGGTGGCTGGCGGGTGTCAGTTTCTCCAACTTTAGTTGAATCGGATTCAATGAACATGTTTTTTTTCTGAAGATCAAAAAGCAATCACTATACCGCGTTATGGTTTTTGATGCATAGGTAAGAATGGTTCTTGCTCAGCCCATAGCAAACACGTAAAACTTGCAACAACAAAGTAGAGGACGTCTAACTTGTTTTCGCAGGGCATGTTATGATGTGATATGGTCAAGACGTTATTATATAAATTGTTCTATGAGATGATCATGTTTTGTAACACAGTTATCGGCAACTGGCAGGAGCCGTATGGTTGTCGCTTTATTGTATGAAATGCAATCGCCATGTAATTGCTTTAATTTATCACTAAGCGGTAGCGATAGTCGTAGAAGCAATAGTTGGCAAGACGACAATGATGCTACGATGGAGATCAAGGTGTCAAGCCGGTGATGATGGTGATCATGACGGTGCTTTGGAGATGGAGATCAAAGGCACAAGATGATGATGGCCATATCATATCACTTATATTGATTGCATGTGATGTTTATCCTTTATGCATCTTATTCTGCTTAGTATGGCGGTAGAATTATAAGATGATCTCTCACTAAATTTCAAGGTATAAGTGTTCTCCCTGAGTATGCACCATTGCTATAGTTCGTCGTGACGAGACACCACGTGATGATCGGGTGTGGTAAGCTCTACGTTCACATACAACGGGTGCAAGCCAGTTTTGCACAAGCAGAATACTCAGGTTAAACTTGACGAGCCTAGCATATGCAGACATGGCCTCAGAACACTGAGACCGAAAGGTCGAGCGTGAATCATATAGTAGATATGATCAATGTAGTGATGTTCACCATTGAAAACTACTCCATCTCACGTGATGATCGGACATGGTTTAGTTGATATGGATCACGTGATCACTTAGATGATTAGAGGGATGCCTATCTAAGTGGGAGTTCTTAAGTAATATGATTAATTGAACTTAAATTTATCATGAACTTAATCCTGATAGTATTTGCATATCTATGTTGTAGATCAATTGCTCGCGTATAGCTTCCCCGTTTTATTTATGATATGTTCCTAGAGAAAACTATGTTGAAAGATGTTAGTAGCAATGATGTGCACTAGCTCCGTGATCTGAGGATTATCCTCATTGCTGCACAAAAGAATTATGTCCTTGATGCACCACTATGTGACGGACCTTTTGCAGGACCAGATGCAGACGTTATGAACGTTTCACAAGCTCGGTATGATGACTACTTGATAGTTTAGTGCGCCATACTTTACGGCTTAGAATCGGGACTTCAAAAATGTTTTGAACGCCATGAAGCATATGAGATGTTCCAAGAGCTGAAATTGGTATTTCAGACTCATGCCCGCGTTAAGAGGTATGAGACCTCTGACAAGTACTTTGCCTACAAGATGGAGGAGAATAGCTCAGCTGGTGAGCATGTGCCCAGAATGTGTGAGTACTACAATCACTTGAATCAAGTGGGAGTTAATCTTCCAAATAAGGTAGTGATTGACAGAGTTCTCTAGTCACTATCACCAAGTTACTAGAACTTCATGATGAACTATAATATGCAAGGGATAACGGAAACGATTCCCAAGCTCTTCGCGATGCTGAAATTGGCGAAGGTAGAAATCAAGAAAAAGCATCAAGTGTTGATGGTTGACAAGACCACTAGTTTCAAGTAAAAGGGCAAGGAAAAGAAAGGGAACTTCAAGAAAAATGGCAAGCAAGTTTCCACTCCCATGAAGAAGCCCAAAGCTTGACCCAAGCCTGAAACTGAGTGTTTGTACTGCAAAGGAAATGGTCACTAGGAAGCGGAACTGCCCCAAATACTTGGCGGATAAGAAGGATGGTAAAGTGAACAAAAGTATATATGATATACATGTTATTGATGTGTACTTTACTAGTGTTCATAGTAACCCATGGGTATTTGATACTAGTTCAGTTGCTATGATTAGTAACTCCAAACAGGAGTTGCAAAATGAACAGAGACTAGTTAAGGACAAGGTGACGATGTGTGTTGGAAATAATTCCAAGGTTGATAAGCACCATCGCACAGTCCTTTTACCTACGGGATTAGTGTTGAACCTAAAATAAATGTTATTTGGTGTTTGCATTGAGCATGAATATGATTGGATCATGTTTATTGCAATACGGTTATTCATTTAAGTTAAAGAATAATTGTTGTTCTATTTACATGAATATAACCTTCTATGGTCATACACTTAATAAATGGTTTATTGAATCTCGATCGTAGTGATACACATAATATTGATGCCAACAGATGCAAAGTTGATAATGATAGTGCAACATACTTGTGGCACTACCGTTTAGGTCATATTGGTGTAAAGTGCATGAAGAAATTCCATGCGGATGGACTTTTAGAATCACTTGATTATGAATCATTTGATGCTTGCGAACCATGCCTCATGGGCAAAATGGCTAAGACTCCATTCTCCAGAACAATGGAGCGAGCCACTGACTTATTGGAAATACTACATACTGATGTATGAAATCCACGGAGTGTTGAGGCTTGCGGCGGGTATCGTTATTTTCTGACCTTCGCAGATGATTTGAGAAGATATGAGTATATCTACTTAATGAAACACAGGCCTGAAACATTTGAAAAGTTCAAAGAATTTCAGAGTCAAGTGGAGAATCATCGTAACAAGAAAATAAAGTTTCCACGATCTGATCGCGGAGAAAAAATGTTTGAGTTATGAGTTTGGCCTTCAGTTGAAACAATGTCGAATAGTTTCGCAACTCACGCCACCTGGAACACCACAACATAATGGTGTGTCCGAACGTCGTAACCGTACTTTATTAGATATGGTGCAATCTATTATGTCTCTTACTGATTTACCACTATCATTTTGGGGTTATGCATTAGAGACAACTGCATTCACGTTAAATAGGGCACCGTCTAAAATCCGTTGAGATGACACCGTATGAACTGTGGTTTAGCAAGAAACCTAAGATGTCATTTCTTAAAGTTTGGGGTTGTGATGCTTATGTGAAAAAGTTTCAGCCTGATAAGCCCAAACCCAAACCGGAGAAGTGCGTCTTCATAGGATACCCAAAAGAAATTGTTGGGTACACCTTCTATCACAGATTTGAAGGCAAGATCTTTGTTGCTAAGAGTGGATCCTTTCTAGAGAAGGAGTTTCCCTCGAAAGAAGTGAGTGGGAGGAAAGTAGAACTTGATGAGGTAACTGTACCTTCTCCCAAATTGGAAAGTAGTTCATCACAAAAATCAGTTCCAGTGATGCCTACACCAATTAGTGAGGAAGTTAACAATGATGATCATGAAACTTAAGATCGAGTTACTACCGAACCTCGTAGGTCAACCAGAGTACGTTTCGCACCAGAGTGGTACGGTAATCCTGTTCTGGAAGTCATGATACTAGACCATGACGAACCTATGGACTATGAGGAAGCGATGATGAGCCCAAATTCCGTGAAATGGATTAAGGCCATGAAATCTGAGATGGGATCCATGTATGAGAACAAAGTATGGACTCTGATTGACTTGCCTGATGATTGGTGAGCCATTCAGAATAAATGGATCTTCAAGAGGAAGACGGACGCTGATAGTAGCGTTACTATCTACAAAGCTCGAATTGTCGCAAAAGGTTTTCGACAAGTTCAAGTGTTGACCACGATGAGATTTTCTCACTCGTATCGATGCTAAAAAGTCCGTCCGAATCATGTTAGCAGTTGCCGCATTTTATGAAATATGGCAAATGGATATCAAAACTACATTCCTTAATGGATTTATTGAAGAAGAGTTGTATATGATGCAACCAGAAGGTTTTGTCAATCCTAAAGATGCTGACAAAGTGTGCAAGCTCCAGCGATCCATCTATGGACTGGTGCAAGCATCTCAGAGTTGGACTATACACTTTGATGAGTTGATCAAAGCATATAGTTTTATACAGACTTGCGGTGAAGCCTATATTTACAAGAAAGTGAGTGGGAGCACTACAGCCTTTCTAATAAGTATATGTGAATGACATATTGTTGATCAGAAATGATGTAGAATTTTCTGGAAAGCATAAAGGAGAATTTGAAAGGAGTTTTTCAAAGAAAGATTTACCTATAAAGCTACTTACATATTGGGCATCAAGATCTATAAAGATAGATCAAGACGCTTGATAAGACTTTCAATGACTACATACCTTGATAAGATTTTGAAGGAGTTCAAAATGGATCAGTCAAAGAAGGAGTTCTTCCCTGAGTTGTAAGGTGTGAAATTGAGTAAAGACTCAAAACCCGGCCATAGCAGAAAATAGAAAGAGAATGAAAAGTCATTCCCTATGCCTCAATCATAGGCTCTATAAAGTATAACATGTTGTGTACCAGACCTATTGTACACCTTAGCATGATTTAGGCAAGGGAGTACAATAGCGATCTAGGAGTAGATCAGTGGACAACAGTCAAAATTATGCTTAGATGACTAAGGAAATATTTCTCGGTTATGGAGGTGATAAAAGAGTTTGTCGTAAAGAGATACGTCGATGCAAGATTTTTACACCGATCTAGATGACTCTAAGTCTCGATCTAGGTACATATTGAAAGTCAGAGCAATTAGCTAGAGTAGCTCCGTGCAAAGTATTATAGACATAGAAATTTGCAAAATACATATGGATCTGAATGTCGCAGACCCGTAGAGTAAAATTCTCTCACAAGAAAAACATGATCACACTTTGGGTGTTAATCACATAGCAATGTGAACTAGATTATTGACTCTAGTAAACCCTTTGGGTATTAGTCACATGAAGATGTGAACTAATCACATAAAGATGTGAACTATTGGTGTGAAATCACATGACGATGTGAACTAGATTATTGACTCTAGTGCAAGTGGGAGACTGAAGGAAATATGCCCTAGAGGCAATAATAAAGTTGTTATTTACATTCCCTTATATCATGATAAAGGTTTATTATTCATGCTAGAATTGTATTAACCGGAAACTTAGTACATGTGTGAATACATAGACAAACAGAGTGTCCCTAGTATGCCTCTACTTGACTAGCTCGTTAATCAAAGATGGTTAAGTTTCCTAGCCATGGACACGTGTTGTCATTTGATGAACGGGATCACATCATTAGAGAATGGTGTGATGGACTAGACCCATCCGTTAGCTTAACACTATGGTCGTTTAGTTTATTGCTATTGCTTTCTTCTGACTTATACATGTTCCTATAACTATGAGATTATGCAACTCCCGAATACCGGAGGAACACTTAGTGTGCTATCAAACATCACAACGTAACTAGGTGATTATAAAGATGCTCTATAGGTGTCTCCGATGGTGTTTGTTGAGTTGGCATAGATCGAGATTAGGATTTGTCACTCCAATTGTCGGAGAGGTATCTCTGGGCCCTCTCGGTAATGCACATCACTATAAGCCTTGCAAGCAATGTGACTAATGAGTTATTTATGGGATGTTGCATTACGGAATGAGTAACGAGACTTGCCGGTAACGAGATTGAACTAGGTATGATGATACCGACGATCGAATCTCGGGCAAGTAACATACCGATGACAAAGGGAACAACGTATGTTGTTATGCGGTTTGAACGATAAAGATCTTCGTTAGAATATGTAGGAACCAATATGAGCATCCAGGTTCCACTATTGGTTATTGACCGGATATGAGTCTCGGTCATGTCTACATAGTTTTCGAACCCGTAGGGTCCGCACGCTTAATGTTCGATGACGATCGGTATTATGAGTTTATGTGTTTTGATGTACCGAAGGTAGATCAGTGTCCCGGATACGATCATGGGCATGACAAGGAGTCTCGAAATGGTCGATACATGAAGATTGATATATTGGAAGATTATGTTTGGACACCGAAATGGTTTCGGATGAGTTCGGGCATATACCGGAGTACCGAGGGGTTACCAGAACCCCCCGAGGGCTTAATGGGCCTACATGGGCTTTTGTGGAAGAGAGAGGAGGCGGCTAAGAGGTGGGGGCGCGCCTGCCAAGCCCAATCTGAATTGGGAGGGTGGTCGGCCCCCTTTCCTTCTTCTCCTCTCCCCCTTCCCCCCCTCCTATTAGGACTAGGAAAGGGGGAAACCTACTCCTAGTAGGAGTAGGAATCCCCCCTTGGGGCGCACCATGAGAGCCGGCTGGCCCCCTCCTCCCCTCCTTTATATAAGGGGGAGGGGGCACCCCATAAATACACAAGTTAATTCTTAGCCGTGTGCGGTGCCCCCCTCCACATATTTCCACCTCGGTCATATCATCGTAGAGCTTAGGCGAAGCCCTGTGCCGGTAACTTCATCATCACCGTCAACACGCTGTCATGCTAACAAAACTCTCCCTTGGCCTCAACTGGATCAAGAGTACGAGTGACGTCACTGAGCTGAACATGTGCAGATCGCGGAGGTGTCGTGCGTTCGTTACTTGATCGGTTGGATCGCGAAGACGTTCGACTACATCAACCGCGTTTCTTAACGCTTTCGCTTTCGGTCTACGAGGGTATGTAGACATACTCTCCCCTCTCATTTCTATGCATCCCTAGATTGATCTTGCGTGATCGTAGGAATTTTTTTGAAATACTGCGTTCGCCAACACATAAATCCTACTCCCTCCGTCCCTCAACTTTAGTACAACTTTGTATTAAAGTTAGTACAAAGTTGAGGCACTTATTTTGGGACGGAGGGAGAGTATATTTCAAGAAACCCTTAGTACCATTTTTTCATGATTTCTTCTGTCATCGCAAGTTTTCGTTTTGAGGAAATCCAACCTGGAGGCCTATTCCGGCACCCTGCCGGATGTGGAATCCATCATTAGAGCCATCTTCATCCACCTTGGTGGGTCATGTGTGAATAGTTTCATTAGTACCTTAAGGTCCATGCCAGTAGCTAGATGAAATCCTCTCTACTTTGTGATTCAATACAAAGTTCTCGTGAGCTATCCCACTAGTGGACTATCTTGCAAAATATTGCTTGCATGATGTTGATCACCTTATGGATTCATCGCATACTATGCCTTGTTTTGATATGACACCCATTTATGATGAATATGATGATAAGCATGTTGAATTGCCTAGTTGTGATGCTATACTCCATAGGATATTATGTGAAAATTCTATTGGTCACATCATGTTTGACAATCCCTTAAACATGTCATATGCTATGAGTGAGATCTCTCATATTGCTTCATTTCAATCTCAACATAGTAGCTATGTGATGTCTACTACGCAACTTTTGTAGACTCGTGTTGGGCCTCCAAGCGCAGAGTTCTGTAGGACAGTAGCAATTTTCCCTCAAGTGGATGATCTAAGGTTTATCAATCCGTGGGAGGTGTTGGATGAAGATGGACTCTCTCAAACAACCCTACAACCAAATACAAGAAGTCTCTTGTGTCCCCAAGACACCTGGCAATTTGTATAGGTGCACTAGTTCGGCGAAGAGATGGTGATAAAAGTGTAATATGGATGGTAGAAATATATTTTGATAATCTGAATAAATAAAAACAGCAAGGTAGCAAATAGTAAACATGCACAAAAACGGTATTGCAATGCTCGAAAACAAGGCCTAGGGTACGTACTTTCACTAGTGCAATCTCTCAACAGTGCTAACATAATTGGGTCATATAACCGTCCCTCAACGTGCAACGAAGAATCATTCCAAAGTTCCTATCTAGTGGAGAACATAAGACAGAATTGTCTATAGGGTACGAAATCACCTCAAAGCTATTCTTTCTGATCAATCTATCCTAGAGTTCATACTAAAATAACACAAAGCTATTCTTTCCGATCAATCAAACCAAGAGTTCGTACTAAAATAACACCAAAGCAAATTCAGATTCATAATATTCAATCCAACACAAAGAACTTCAAAGAGTGCCCCAAGATTTCTACCAGAGAAACAAAGACAAGAACGTGCATCAACCCCTATGCATAGATTACCCCAATGTCACCTCGGGAATCCGCGAGTTGAGTGCCAAAACAAATATCAAGTGAATCAATATGATACCCCATTGTCACCACGAGTATTCAATTGCAATATATATATATCAAGTGTTCTCAAATCCATAAAAGTATTCAATCTGATAACAACGAAATCTCAAAGGGAAAAACTCAATTCATCACAACAAGGTAGAGAGGGGAAAACACCATATGATCCGACTATATTAACAAAGCCCGCGATACATCAAGATCATGACATCTCAAGAACACGAGAGGGAGAGATTAAACACATAGCTACTGGTACAAACCCGCAGCCCCGAGGGTGGACTACTCCCTCCTCATCGTGGTGGCCGCCGGGATGATGAAGATGGCCACCGGAGATGATTCCCCCCCGGCAGGGTGCCGGAAAGGGTCTAGATTGGTTTTCGGTGGCTATAGAGGCCTGCGGCGGCGTGACGTCTACTACACAACCTTCTTCTTGTAGACGTTGTTGGGCCTCCAAGTGCAGAGGTTTGTAGGACAGTAGCAAATTTCCCTCAAGTGGATGAACTAAGGTTTATCAATCTGTAGGAGGCGTAGGATGAAGATGGTCTCTCTCAAGCAACCCTGCAACCAAATAACAAAGAGTCTCTTGTGTCCCCAACACACCCAATACAATGGTAAATTGTATAGGTGCACTAGTTCGGCGAAGAGATGGTGAAACAAGTGGTATATGGATAGTAGATAAAGGTATTTGTAATCTGAAATAATAAAAACAGCAAGGTAACAAGTGATAAAAGTGAGCGTAAACGGTATTGCAATGTGTTGAAACAAGGCCTAGGGTTCATACTTTCGCTAGTGTAAGTTCCCTCAACAATACTAACATAATTGGATCACATAACTATCCCTCAACATGCAACAAAGAGTCACTCCAAAGTCACTAATAACAGAGAACGAACGAAGAGATTATGGTAGGGTACGAAACCACCTCAAAGTTATTCTTTCCAATCAATCCGTTGGGCTATTCCTATAGGTGTCACAAACAGCCCTAGTGTTCGTACTAGAATAACACCTTAAGACACAAATCAACCAAAACCCTAATGTCACCTAGATACTCCAATGTCACCTCAAGTATCCGTGGGTATGATTATACGATATGCATCACACAATCTCAGATTCATCTATTCAACCAACACAAAGGACCTCAAAGAGTGCCCAAAGTTCCTACCGGAGAATCACGACGAAAACGTGTGCCAACCCCTATGCATAGGTTCCCAATGTCACGAAACCCGCAAGTTGATCAGCAAAACATACATCAAGTGGATCAATAGAATACCCCATTGTCACCACGGTATCCCACGCAAGACATACATGAAGTGTTCTCAAATCTTTAAAGACTCAATCCGATAAGATTACTTCAAAGGGGAAACTCAATTCATTACAAGAGAGAAGAGGGGGAGGAGAAACATAGGATCCAACTATAATAGCAAAGCTCGCGATACATCAAGATCGTATCGTCTCAAGAACATGAGAGAGAGATCAAACACATAGCTACTGGTACATACCCTCAGCCCCGAGGGAGAACTACTCCCTCCTCGCCATGGAGAGCGCCGGGATGATGAAGATGGCCACCGGTGAGGGATCCCCCCTCCGGCAGGGTGCCGGAACAGGGTCCCGATTGACTTTTGGTGGCTACAGAGGCTTGCGACGGTGGAACTCCCGATCTAATCTCTATTCTGGAAGTTTTAGGGTATATGGAGTTATATAGGCAGAAGAAGCACGTCAGGGGAGCCACGGGGGCCCCACGAGGCAGGGGGGCGCGCCCTAGGGGGGTGGGCGCGCCCCCCACCCTCGTGGGCAGCTCCTGTATCTTCTGACGTGGGGTCCAAGTCCATCAGGTGTGTTTCCTTCCAAAAATAACTTCTCCAGTTGATTTCGTTCCGTTTCGACTCCGTCTGATATTCCTTTTCTTCTAAACACTGAAATAGGCCTAAAACAGCAAATCTGGGCTGGGCCTCCGGTTAATAGGTTAGTCCCAAAAATAATATAAAAGTGGATAATAAAGCCCAATATTGCCCAAAACTGTAGATAATATAGCATGGAGCAATCAGAAATTATAGATACGTTGGAGACGTATCAAGCATCCCCAAGCTTAATTCCTACTCGTCCTCGAGTAGGTAAATGATAAAAAAGATAATTTTTGATGTGGAATGCTAGTTGGCATAATTTCAATGTAATTCTTCTTACTTGTGATATGAATATTCAGATCCGAAAGATTCAAGACAAAAGTTCATATTGACATAAAAATAATAATACTTCAAGCATACTAACTAAGCAATTATGTCTTCTCAAAATAACATGGCCAAAGAAAGTTCATCCCTACAAAATCATATAGCTTAGTCATGCTCCATTTTCGTCACACAAGAATGCTCTCATCATGCACAACCCCGATGACAAGCCAAGCAATTGTTTCATACTTTAGTAATCTCAAACCTATAAACTTTCACACAATACTTGAGCGTGAGCCATGGATATAGCACTATGGGTGGAATAAAATAATGAGGGGGTTATGTGGAGAAGACAAAAAGGAGAAAGTCTCACATCAACGAGGCTAATCAATGGGCTATGGAGATGCCCATTGATTGATGTTAATGCGAGGAGTAGGGATTGCCATGCAACGGATGCACTAGAGCTATAAATGTATGAAAGCTCAACAAAAGAAACTAGTGGGTGTGTATCCAACTTGCTTGCTCACGAAGACCTAGGGCATTTGAGGAAGCCCATCGTTGGAATATACAAGACAAGTTCTATAATGAAAGATTCCCACTAGTATATGAAAGTGGTAACATATGAGACTCTCTATATGAAAAACATGGTGCTACTTTGAAGCACAATATATGAGACTCGCTATATGAAGAACATGGTGCTACTTTGAAGCACAAGTGTGGAAAAAGGGTAGTAGCATTGTCCCTTTTTATTTTATTTTCTATTTTTATTTTTTTATTTGGCCTTTCTTTTTTTGGCCTTCCCTTTTTTATTTGGCCTTTCTCTTTTTAGCCTTTTTTGGGACAATGCTCTATTAATGATGATCATCACACTTCTATTTATTTACAACTCAATGATTACAACTCGATACTAGAAGAAAGATGACTCTATATGAATGCCTCCGGCGGTGTACCGGGATATGCAATGAATCAAGAGTGACATGTATGAAAGAATTATGAACGGTGGCTTTTCCACAAATACTATGTCAACTACATGATCATGCTAAGCAATATAACAATGATGAATGTGTCATGATAAACGGAATGGTGGAAAGTTGCATGGCAATATATCTCGGAATGGCTATGGAAATGCCATAATAGGTAGGTATGGTGGCTGTTTTGAGGAAGATATAAGGAGGTTTATGTGTGACAGAGCGTATCATATCACGGGGTTTGGATGCACCGGCGAAGTTTGCACCAACTCTCAATGTGAGAAAGGGCAATGCATGGTACCGAAGAGGCTAGCAAGGATGGAAGGGTGAGAGTGCGTATAATCCATGGACTCAACATTAGTCATAAAGAACTCACATACTTATTGCAAAATTCTACAAGTCATCAAAAACCTCGTTACTACGCGCATGCTCCTAGGGGGATAGACTGGTAGGAAAAGACCATCGCTCGTCCCCGACCGCCACTCATAAGGAGGACAATCAAATAACACCTCATGTTTCAAATTTGTTACACAACGTTTACCATACGTGCATGCTACGGGGCTTGCAAACTTCAACACAAGCATTTCTCAATTTCACAACTACTCAACTAGCACAACTTTGATATTATTACCTCCATATCTCAAAACAATCATCAAGTATCAAACTTCTCTTAGTATTCAACACACTCATAAGAGAATTTTATTATTCTTGAATACCTAGCATATTAGGATTTTAAGCAAATTACCATGCTATTTAAGACTCTCAAAATAATCTAAGTGAAGCATGAGAGTTCATCTATTTCTTCAAAATAAAACTACCATCATGCTCTAAAAGGTATAAGTGAAGCACTAGAGCAAATAACAAACTACTCCGAAAGATATAAGTGAAGATCAATGAGTAGTCGAATAATTATGCAACTATGTGAAGACTCTCTAACATTTAAGAATTTCAGATCTTGGTATTCTATTCAAACAGCAAGCAAAGCAAAATAAAATGACATTCTAAGAATGGCAAACATCATGTGAAGAAGCAAAAACTTAGGATCAACCGATACTAACCGATAGTTGTTGAAGAAGAAAGGTGGGATGCCAACCGGGGCATCCCCAAGCTTAGATGCTTGAGACTTCTTGAAATATTATCTTGGGGTGCCTTGAGCATCCCCAAGCTTGAGCTTTTGTGTCTCCTTAATTCCTCTCATATCACGGTCTCCCTAAATCTCAAAAGCTTCATCCACACAAAACTCAACAAGGATTTGTGAGATAAGTTAGTATAAACCATTGCCAAAATCTTATCATACTATACTGTACCAAATCACTAAAATATACTATTCAACATTTCATACTAAATGCCTCTTCATATTTAATAGTCCTATCCTCAAATAGAATCATTAAAGAAGCAAACATATGCAAACAATGCAAACATAACAGCAATCTGCCTAAACAGGATAGTCTGTAAAGAATGCTGCAACATCCATACTTCCCTAGCTCCAAAAATAATGAAATAAAATTCCCAATGTATTAAATTTATCAGAGCTTAATATGCAAAAGGTTTCATCATTTTATCACATTCTGACTTTTCTAGGGAATTATTGCAACAGCGGTAAACTTTCTGTTTTCAAACAGCAACATGTATACTTGTAACATAGGCATAGTGGAGGCTATCAATGCAAATTTTATTGAAATAAAAGATGAAAAACATTATTATAAATAAAAGCAAGCAAATATTTACAAAATAAATTGATGCTCCAAGCAAAACACATATCATGTGGCGAATAAAAATATAGCTCCAAGTAAAGTTACCGATGAACGAAGACGGAAGAGGGGATGCCACCCGGGGCATCCCCAAGCTTAGGCTCTTGGATATCCTTGAATATTACCTTGGGATGCCTTGGGAATCCCCAAGCTTATGATATTGCCACTCCTTATTCCATAGTCCATCGAATCCTTACCCAAAACTTGAAAACTTTACAACACAAAACTTAACAGAAAACTCGTAAGCTCCGTTAGCGAAAGAAACCAAAACACTACTTCAAGGTACTGTAATGAACTCATTATTTATTTATAATGGTGTTAAACCTACTGTATTACAACTTCTCTATGGTTTATAAACTATTTTACAAGCCATAGATTCATCAAAATAAGTAAACAACACATGAAAAAACAGAATCTGTCAAAAACAGAACAGTCTGTAGTAATGTGGATCAAACGTATACTTATGGAACTCATAAAATTCTAAAATAAATTCCTGGACCTGAGGAATTTATCTATTAATCATCTGAAAAAATAATTAACTAAATATCACTCTCCAAATAGAAATGGCAGCAATTCTCGTGAGCGCTAAAGTTTCTGTTTTTTACAGCATGATCAACAAGACTCTCCCCAAGTCTTCCCAAAGGTTCTACTTGGCACAAACACTAATTAAACACATAAAACCACATCTAAACAGAGGCTAGATGAATTATTTATTACTAAACAGGAACAAAAAGCAAGGAAAAAATAAAGTTGGGTTGCCTCCCAACAAGCGCTATCGTTTAAAGCCCCTAGCTAGGCATGATAATGACAATGATGCTCACATAAAGGATAAGAATTGTAACATAAAGAGAGCATCATGAAGAATATTACTAGCACATTTAAGTCTAACATACTTCCTATGCATAGGGATTTTGTGAGAAAATAACTTATGGGAACAATAATCAACTAGCATAGGAGGGCAAAACAAGCATAACTTCAAAATTTTAAGCACATAGAGAGGAAACTTGATATTATTGCAACTCCTACAAGCATATATTCCCCCCTCATAATAATTTTCAGTAGCATCATGAATGAATTCAACAATATAACCATCACATAAAGCATTCTTTTCATGATCTACAAGCATAGAAAATTTACTACTCTCCACATAAGCAAAATTTTTCTCATGAATAATAGTGGGAGCAAACTCAACAAAATAACTATCATGTGATTGAAAATTAAAATCAAGATGACAAGTTTAATGGTTATCATTATTATTTAAAGCATACATGTCATCACAATAATCATCATAGATATGAGGCATGCTTTCATCATAATAAATTTGCTCATCAAAGCTTGGGGGACAAAAAATATCATCTTCATCAAACATAGCTTCCCCAAGCTTGTGGCTTTGCATATCATTAGCATCATGGATATTCAAGGAATTCATACTAACAACATTGCAATCATGCTCATCATTAAAATATTTAGTGCCAAACATTTTATAGATTTCTTCTTCTAGCACTTGAGCACAATTATCCTTTCCATCATACTCACGAAAGATATTAAAAAGGTGAAGCGTATGAGACAAACTCAATTCCATTTTTTTGTAATTTTCTTTTATAGACTAAACTTGTGATAAAACAAGAAACTAAAAGACTCGATTGCAAGATCTAAAGATATACCTTCAAGCACTCACCTCCCCGGCAACGGCGCCAGAAAAGAGCTTGATGTCTACTACACAACCTTCTTCTTGTAGACGTTGTTGGGCCTCCAAGTGCAGAGGTTTGTAGGACAGTAGCAAATTTCCCTCAAGTGGATGACCTAAGGATTATCAATCCGTAGGAGGCGTAGGATGAAGATGGTCTCTCTCAAGCAACCCTGCAACCAAATAACAAAGAGTCTCTTGTGTCCCCAACACACCCAATACAATGGTAAATTGTATAGGTGCACTAGTTCGGCGAAGAGATGGTGAAACAAGTGGTATATGGATAGTAGATAAAGGTATTTGTAATCTGAAATAATAAAAACAGCAAGGTAACAAGTGATAAAAGTGAGCGTAAACGGTATTGCAATGTGTTGAAACAAGGCCTAGGGTTCATACTTTCGCTAGTGTAAGTTCCCTCAACAATACTAACATAATTGGATCACATAACTATCCCTCAACATGCAACAAAGAGTCACTCCAAAGTCACTAATAACAGAGAACGAACGAAGAGATTATGGTAGGGTACGAAACCACCTCAAAGTTATTCTTTCCAATCAATCCGTTGGGCTATTCCTATAGGTGTCACAAACAGCCCTAGAGTTCGTACTAGAATAACACCTTAAGACACAAATCAACCAAAACCCTAATGTCACCTAGATACTCCAATGTCACCTCAAGTATCCATGGGTATGATTATACGATATGCATCACACAATCTCAGATTCATCTATTCAACCAACACAAAGGACCTCAAAGAGTGCCCAAAGTTCCTACCGAAGAATCACGACGAAAACGTGTGCCAACCCCTATGCATAGGTTCCCAATGTCACGAAACCCGCAAGTTGATCAGCAAAACATACATCAAGTGGATCAATAGAATACCCCATTGTCACCATGGGTATCCCACACAAGACATACATTAAGGGCCTGTTCGGAGGGGCTTCACTCCACAACTCCACTCACAGAGCTGGTGAAGCAGTAGTTCAAAAATGCAGAGTTGAGAAAGAGGTGCTCCGCAACTCCTTAGATTTCCTGGAGCCGGAGTATTACCGAACGGCTCCTAAGTGTTATCAAATCTTTAAAGACACAATCCGATAAGATTACTTCAAAGGGGAAACTCAATTCATTACAAGAGAGAAGAGGGGGAGGAGAAACATAGGATCCAACTATAATAGCAAAGCTCGCGATACATCAAGATCGTATCGTCTCAAGAACACAAGAGAGAGAGAGAGAGAGATCAAACACATAGCTACTAGTACATACCCTCAGCCCCGAGGGAGAACTACTCCCTCCTCGTCATGGAGAGCGCCAGGATGATGAAGATGGCCACCGGTGAGGGATCCCCCCTCCGGCAGGGTGCCGGAACAGGGTCCCGATTGACTTTTGGTGGCTACAGAGGCTTGCGACGGCGGAACTCCCGATCTAATCTCTGTTCTGGAAGTTTTAGGGTATATGGAGTTATATAGGCAGAAGAAGCGCGTCAGGGGAGCCACGGGGGGCCCACGAGGCAAGGGGGCGCGCCCTAGGGGGTGGGCGCGCCCCCCACCCTCGTGGGCAGCTCCCGTATCTTCTGACGTGGGGTCCAAGTCCATCAGGTGTGTTTCCTTCCAAAAATAACTTCTGTAGTTGATTTCGTTTCGTTTCAACTCCGATTGATATTCCTTTTCTTCGAAACACTGAAATAGGCATAAAACAGCAAATCTGGGTTGGGCCTCCGGTTAATAGGTTAGTCCCAAAAATAATATAAAAGTGGATAATAAAGCCCAATATTGCCCAAAACAGTAGATAATATAGCATGGAGCAATCAAACATTATAGATACGTTGGAAACGTATGACGGCGGAACTTCTGATCTAGGTTAACCCCGAGGGTTTTCAGAATATTTGGGAATTTATAGGGTAAAGAGGGGGTGCGGGAGGCCACCAAGGTGGGCACAACCCACCAGGGCGCGCCTGGGCCCCCAGGCGCTCCCTAGTGGGTTGTGCCCCCCTCTGGGCACCCCCAGGTGCTTCTCTAGCCCAGCCTGGGTGTTCTGGTCCATAAAAAATCTCAAAAAAGTTTTTAAGTGTTTGGACTCCGTTTGATATTGATTTCTTGCGATGTAAAAAACAAGCAAAAACAACAACTGGCACTAGGCACTGGGTCAATAGGTTAGTCCCAAAAAATGATATAAAGTTGCTATAAAATGATTGTAAAACATCCAAGAATGATAATATAATGATATGAATACTTCATAAATTATAGATACGTTGGAGACGTATCAGCATCCCCAAGCTTAATTCCTACTCATCCTTGAGTAGGTAAATGATAAAAGAAATAATTTATGAAGTGTGAATGCTAGCAAAGTGCACAAGTTTTATCAATGACAATTTCAATCACTTTTCCTTGCATCATAATAGCAATTCTTTCTTATAAAACTTCTCATGTTAAAGTAGCAACTATTTCACATGTTAAGGTTCAAACAATGAACTCTTTTGAAACTCAACAACATATGTTCTCAGTCACCAAGCAATTGTAATTCAACTTATTCAACAAAATCTAAGTAAGAGCTCCACATACTCAACCATCATATAGACTTCTATGATTGCTAACACTCACCGCATACACATGAGCAAAATGTTTCAACCGGACATATAGAAAGGTAGGGGCTCATAGTTTCGCCTCCCAACGTATTCAACTCAAGGGTGATGTCAACAATAATAACGCATGCTACCCATATCCAACTGGATATATGTGCCTAGATCTTTCCTCACCACATGATGCTTGCCAAAAGAGAAAAATAAAAAGGAATAGAGAGAAAAACTTTGACTCTTGCATGAAAGTAAATACATAAAAGTAAAAGGTAGGCGCTTCGCAGAGGGAAGCAGAGGTTGCCATGCGCTTATTTGTTTGTATGCTCAACCCCTTAGTGCAAAAGAACGTCACGTTGTATTGCCCCTTGTGATGGCAACCTTTATTATGCAGTATGTCTCTTTTATTCTTCACCATCACAAATTCGTACAACGCTCAATTTTCTCTTACACTAAATGATCTCACACTTTTAGAAGCAATTTTTATTGCCTTGTTGCATCGATGACAACTTACTTGAAGGATCTTGCTCAATCCTTAGGTAGGTATGGTGGACTCTTGAAGATGAGATATGGGTTTAAGGATTTTTGGATGCACAAGTAGTATCTATACTTGGTGCGGAATTTTTGGCTAGCAAGGATGGGGGGCAAGCACCACATGTTGAAGGATCTATGACAATATAACTTCTATGTGAATATGAACAAACATAAACCATTACGTTGTCTTCCTTGTCCAACGTCAACAATTTTGGCATATAATATTTTGATGGGGGCTCACAATCACAAAAGATTTACAAGATAGTGTATTTGCATGTGAAAGTTCTCTTCCTTATACTAATTATTCATAAATTTCTTGCATGACCAATATTGTGATTATCAAGCTTCAAAAGATTTCACTTTCTAAACCCAATGTGAAGCTACCACTAGGCATGATATAATTTCAACTTCATTATATCCAATTCATTCAACAGTTTACTCATAGGATATAAGTGAAGCACAAGAGTAAATGACAAGCTACTCCAAAAAGATATAAGTGAAGATCATGAGCATAATATTTCTTTCTCTCAAATTAATTTAAGTGAAGCAAGAGAGAATTTCTTCAAAAATACTGAAGCACATCGTGCTCAAAAAGATATAAGTGAAGCACTAGAGCAATTCCAAACAAAAAGAGCTTCGTTGACGGGATGTGAATGCCGCTTACCTAGCCTCCCTGGCAACTATTTGAGGACTCGATAATTGTTGATGAAGAAAGGTGGGATGCCTACCAGGGCATCCCCAAGCTTAGATGCTTAAGACTTCTTGAAATATTATCTTGGGGTGCCTTGGGCATCCCCAATCTTGAGCTTTTGTGTCTCCTTAATTCCTTTTATATCACGGTTGTCCTAAATCTCAAAAGCTTCATCCACACAAAACTCAACAAGAACTCGTGAGATAAGTTAGTATAAACCAATGCAAAAACCTTATCATTATCTACTGTAGCAAATCACTAAAATTATTATTCAACATTGCATACTAAATTCCTCTCCATATTTAATACTCATATCCTCAAATAGAATCATTAAACAAGCAAACATATGCAAACAATGCAAACATAACAGCAATCTGCCAAAACAGTACAGTGTATAAAGAATGCAAGAGTATCAATACTGATTCAACTCCAAAATTTATGGAAATTTATCACACTGTAGAAAATTTATCAAAGCTTATTATGCAAAAAGTTTCAACATTTTATCACATTCTGACTTTTCTAGGGAATTTTTGCAACAGTGGTAAACTTTCTGTTTTCAAACAGCAACATGTATACTTGCAAAATAAGCATGGCAAAGGCTATCATTACCACTTCTATTGAAATAAAAGATGCAAAAAATTATTCTAAATAACAGCAAGAAAATCCTAACAAAACAAATTTATGCTCCAAGCAAAACACATATCATGTGACGAATGAAAACATAGCTCCAAGTGAGGTTATCGACAATGTTGGGGATGAAAGAGGGAATGCCTTCTGGGGCATTGATGTCGCTTGAAGCTACGTAGGTATTTTCCCAAAGAGGAAGGGATGATGCAGCATAGCGGCGGTAGGTATTTCCCTCAGATATGAAACCAAGGTTATCGAACCAGTAGGAGAACCAAGCAACACAACGTAAATAGCCCCTGCACACAAATAACAAATACTCGCAACCCGATGTGTAAAAGGGGTTGTCAATCCCTTTTGGGTAGCGGCGTCAGAAATTGGCAAATGGACGGGAGAGAGTTGTAAATATTGATAGATTGAAAGCCAAATAAAATAAATTGCAGCAAGGTGTTTTTGTATTTTTGGTTTAGTAGATCTAAAATAAAAGGCAAATAAAATAGATCGCGAAGGCAAATAATATGAGAAAGAGACCCGAGGGCCGTAGGTTTCACTAGTGGCTTCTCTCGAGAAAAATAGCAAACTGTGGGTAAAAAAATTACTGTTGGGAAATTGACAGAACTTCAAATAATCATGACAATATCCAGGCAATGATCATTACATAAGAATCACGTCCAAGATTAGTAGACCGACTCCTGCCTGCATCTACTACTATTGCTCCACACATCGACCGCTATCCAGCATGCATCTAGTGTATTAAGTTCATGGAGAAACGGGGTAATGTAATAAGAACGATGACATGATGCAGCAAGATCTATCTACGTAGAGATAGACCCCATCGTTTTATCCTTAGTAGCAACGATACATACGTGTCGGTTCCCCTTCTGTCACTGGGATCAAGCACCGTAAGATCGAACCCACTACAAAGCACCTCTTCCCATTGCAATATAAATAGATCAAGTTGGCCAAACAAAACCGAAATATCAGAGAAGAAATACGAGGCTATAAGAAATCATGCATAAAAGAGATCGAAGAAACTCAAATACTTTCATGGATATAAAAAGATTGATCTGGTCATAAACTCAAAGTTCATCCGATCCCAACAAACACACCGTAAAAAGAGTTACATCATATGGATCTCCAAGAGACCATTGTATTAAGAATCAAATGAGAGAGAGGAAGCCATCTAGATACTAACTACGGACCCGAAGGTCTACAAAGAACTACTCACGCATCATCGGAGATGCACCAATGGAGGTGGTGAACCCCATCTGTGATGGTGTCTAGATTGGATCTGGTGGTTCTGGACACTGCGGCGGCTAGAATTGATTTTCGTCGACTCCCCTAGGGTTTCTGGAATATTGGGGTATTTATAGAGCAAAGAGGTGGTCCGGGGGCACCCGAGGTGGTCACAACCCCACCAAGGCGCGTCTGGGCCTCCTGACGCGCCCTGGTGGGTTGTGCTCTCCTCGGAGCACCCCCCCCCAGGCGCAACCTTGGCCCATTAGGTGTTTTCTGGTCCAAAAAAATCTCCCTAAAGTTTTGTTGCATTTGGACTCCATTTGGTATTGAATTTTTGCGATGTAAAAAACATGCAAAAAACAACAACTGGCACTTGGCATTATGTTAATAGGTTAGTACCAAAAATGATATAAAATGACTATAAAATGATTATAAAACATCCAAGATTGATAATATAACATGGAACAATAAAAAATTATAGATATGCTGGAGACGTATCAACATCACTAAGCTTAACTCCTACTCGTCCTCGAGTAGGTAAGTGATAAAAACAGAATTTTTGATGTGGAATGCTGCCTAACATGTCATACCATATTCTTTTCATCATAGCATGGACATTTGGACTTTTATATTGTTCAAAGCAATAGTCTAGTTTTGACATGATAACCTAAATACTCAAGCATATCAACAAGCAACCATGTCTTTCAAAATATAAACGCTAAAATAAGCTATCCCTAGCCCATCATGCTCAATCATTGATCCATTCATGAAACACACTAGCATATTAACTGCACCCAATGCTCAAGTACGATCATAGTGCCTCCTAGTTGATGCTTTTATAAGATAAGATGGAGACTCAATTTCAAAATAAAAATTGCATAAAGTAAAAGAAAGGCCCTTCGCAGAGGGAAGTAGAGATTTGTAGAGGTGCCAGAGCTCAAAGCGAAAAACTTAGAGATAAAAACATTTTGGGAGGTGTGTCCTTCCCACCAACGAAAATGACTTAGAGTTCCCAACACTTTTCATGCTAGATATATCATAGGAGGTTCCCAAGCGGAAAGTAAAGTTTATTCCTTTTTCAACCATACTTTCATTTTCCATGGCTAGCTGTATCCATGGTTGCCCTCCATACCAACACTTTCCAAGGAATTTATTATTTGACAACATAAAGGAAATTCATTTCTCATTTCGGGACTGGGCATCCCTAATACCTTTGCCTTACTCTCGTGCAATGACAAGTGAATAAACACTCATCGTGAGAATAACATCTAGCATGGAAAATATTAGCCACCCCTCACCGCTCCACGAGCGAAACGAACACACAAAAGAGAAGTTTATTTTGAATATTAGAGATGGCACATGCAAATTTTCTTAGAATGGCAAAAGAATACCACATATAGGTAGATATAGTGGACTCATGTGGCAAAACTGGTTTAAAGGTTTTTGGATGCACAAGTAGTGATCATACTTAGTGCAAAATGAAGGCTACCAAAAGTTTGAGAAGCGACCAACCAAGAAACGAATAATCTCATAAGCGAGCATTAAGCATAATTAACACCGAATAATGCACCACAAGTAGGATATAATTTCATTGCATAATTATTGAATTTCATGCTTGCATAGGGAATCACCAACCTTAACACCAATATTCTTACAAAAGCATAATTACTCATCAACATAACTCACATATCACATCATCATATCTCAAAACTATTACTAAGAATCAAGTTTATTTTGTCCAATGATCTTCATGAAAGTTTTTATTATATCCTTCTTGGATATCTATCACTTTGGAACTAATTTTCATGTATTGCTTTTGACAAGCTCAAACAAATGTAAGTGAAGATCACGAGCATAATTTTTCTTTCTCTCAAAGTAATTTAAGTGAAGCAAGAGATAATTTCTTGAAAATTTTAATAACTCTCAAATAAATCTAAGTGAAGCAAGAGAGCATTTCTTCAAAGATACTAAAGCATGCCGTGTTCAAAAAAATATAAGTGAAGCACTAGAGCAAGTCCATAGCTCATAAAAAAATTAAGTGAAGCATAGAGAACAATTTTAACAAGTCATGACATAATTTTGGCTCTCTAAAATAGGTGTGTCCATCAAGAAATCAAGACTAAAAACACAAAATAAAACAATCAAAGACTCATATCATACAAGACGCTCAAGCAAAACACATAGTATGTGACGAATAAAAATACAGCTTCGAGTAAAATACCGATGGTCGTTAGAAGAAAGAGGGGATGCCACTCGGGGGCATCCCCAAGCTTAGTTGCTTGCTCTCTTTTGGATAATAGCTTGGAATGTCGGGGCATCCCCAAGCTTAGGCTTTTCTTACTCCTTATTCCTTCATCCATTGTAAGATAACCCAAAACTTGAAAACTTCAATCACACAAAACTCAACAAAAGCCTTCGTGAGATCCGTTAGTATAAGAAAAAAAATCACTACTATAAGTACTGTATCAAACCAATTCATATTTTGTTCTTGCATTATATCTACTGTATTCCAACTTTTCTATGGCAAAAACTCATCAAAGAAAACCATAGAGCCATCAAAACAAGCACACAACGCAAAGAAAACAGAATCTGTCAAAACAGAATAGTCTGTAGAAATCTGACTATTTCGAATACTTCCGTAACTACAAAAACTATGAAAAAATAGGAAGACCTGAGGAATTTGTATATTGATCGACTACAAAAGGAATGGGTATTTTATCGCTCTATGGTTAAAAATGAAAATTATTTTCGTGAGCGCAAAAGTTTCTGTTTTTTCAGCAAGATCAAACAACTATCACCCAAGAAGATCCTAAAGGCTTTACTTGGCACAAACACTAAGTAAAACATAAAAAACACAATCATAAAAGTAGCATAATTGTGCTAACACTCAAAAATAGGAAGCAAAAAGCAAAACTAAATTTTATTCAATGGGTTGCCTCCCAACAAGCGCTATAGTTTTACGCCCTTAGCTGGGCATAAAGCAAGGATCTAAGTTTTGTCATCTTTGGTTTGAGATCCATAAAATGCCCTCATGATTGATTCATAGGGTGGCGTAATCCTTGTTCTAGGGAAGTGTTCCATACCCTTTATCAAAGGAAATTGGAACTTAATATTGATGATGTGGAGAATCCCAAGATCATCCCCATGGACCTACCTACGTCTCCCATGACACCACTTGGACCAATGACAAGGGCACGAGCAAAGGCTATCGAAGATAAGGTGAACTCGCTCCTCTCCGAACTACCACTTTCTATACATGAGACATGGCTACTACCTCAAGTGGAAACACTATGCGTGATCAGGTACTTGGAGGAGAGCCACGGAGCAGCTACACCCATCGGACAAGGCGACGAGGACACCAAGCGCCAAGGTCGTGAAGAAGGAAGGTCAACGAAGCTACAGCCACCGGACGACCGGTCGGGACCGGACGTCCGAAGCCTGAAGCCCCAGCCGAGCTCCAGCGAGCGGATGTCCGGCCCGGACCGGACGACCGGTGTCACCGCACCCGAGCCAAATCAGCGGCAGACCGACGCCACCGGACGACCGGTGCCCACTCAACCGAGCCAGAACCAGCGGAAGTCCGGAAGCCACCGGACGTCCGGACGTCCGGACGCCCATGAGCCACCGGACGACCTCTATCCACCGGACGTCTGATACCTGTCTGCGCACAGGATTCGGTCCCAAGGCCCATGTACCCCCTCACTTCGTCCCCATTTGCACTAAGACTATAAATAGACCTCCTCCTCCTCCTAGCTAGGGTTAGCGTTGTGATAGCTCATATTAGAGATAGAGCCTCGCTCATCCACATTGGATCTACTCCTTCAGAGAGACCGCGGCCCCTCTACGGAGAATATCCCCTTGTATTCAAGACCCCCTTTTGGGTGGCCCCCATCAAGACCTCCTTTGGAGAAGAACCGGTTACCATGTATCGTCCCTAGTTAATCATGGATCATGTATATCCTTTTGTGTTCATGGATCTAGTACATGTGCGATCATACTTGTTGGTTTGAGTGTTCCTCTTGTGTTCCCCTTTGTGATTTCTCCTCGTGTTTCCCCTCGTGTTCTTCATGTTCTTCGCGAGATCCGCTCCTTTCGTGAAAGATCGGCCATCTAGGGTTCCACCCTACATCATCTTGGTATCTAGAGCCACGTTGATCAAGATTTCGGAGCCTCCCCGTTGTGTTTTCTAGCCTTGTTTTGTTGATTTTGTCCCTAATTCAAAAATTCCCCACAAAAATAGCCCCCCAATTTTTTTTGTGATTTGTTGGTGTGATGAAATTTTGTTGGATTTGATCCGTGGATTTGCTTTGCCTTGAGTGGATCTAGCTTTCCCCTTCATCCCCACCTTTTCCATCCACTAAATCGCCCGGATTCGACGAATTTTGACCTCTCCTCCACGAACCCTAGTTGTTCTTCCCGTGCCCGGTTTTCGCCCAGGCACCGGACGTCCGTCAGCCATCGGACGACCGACGACCGGACGACCGTAAACCACCGGACGTCCGTAAAACCCTGACAAAACTGAATTTTCAGTTTCTTTCGCCACCACCGCTCCACCTCCACCTCCATTTACGCACTCCCATACCAATACATCATCACCACTTCCCACAACCACCATTGCTTACTCGTTTCGCACTTCGATACGTTTTTGCCACATTGTGCTTTGATAATTTGAGTTGCGGTTCCGTGTCCTATTGTGTTTCAGCTATTTAGGTACGGTTCGACATCAACATCACCACCGCTCATCTTCGCCATGGGCGCGTCATCGACAACAACCACTCCACCATTTTGACACCATACCGTACGCAAGAACGGTAACCTCATATTGGTATCGTGATACATCGTTCTTGCCATTACATTGATAACCATCATAGCCTTACCTTTTGCGTCGCTTACCCATCGAGACTAGCCTTTGAGTATTGCCGGCAACGTGACTTGTGCACATTGGTGATCATACTTCCCTTAGCATACATATATATCATTGGTGCATATCATCTCTTGTGTCACAAAGTTGTCATCGCATACACAATTGCTATCTTGGTTCGTGAAGCTTTGCATGAGAAAAGAGCTCAAACACAAAGAGCCAAACAAGCTTTTAAGCAAAAGGGAAAGATAAGAAAAGAGATTTTAAGCAATAACCATAGCATCATACAACACTAAGATTTTCATACTAGATCATCTTGGATCATATCATCGGAATACCATACATAGAGCATATTTGGGATAGAAGTCATTGCATTTTTGCTTAGTAGGTTGTGCACAAGTCTTTGTATCCGCCTATTGTGCAATTGTGCTAGTGTCTCTCTAGTGTTGTGCAACAAGAGCATTTTCGTGGATTCCACATTTTGGCTCATCCTTGGTTGTACGACCCCATTTATCTCTTTGAGTGTGTGTTTCAGTGTACCATATTTTGCTATTGGTCTACTTGTTGCATTGCAAACTTGCGAATCTTTTCCAACATTATTGAAGCTCACTAACAATTGCATCAAATTTTGTGCCACCATCCTAACCGAGCTCCACCATAAGCTTTTACTTGTGTAGGTGTGAGAAGCCAACAAGAATTGGTACCAATTGTGCTATTTCCTTGTTCCACATTGAGTGATCATTGATCCATCTTAAACACCAGTCAAGGTACATTTGGTATAAGTTATTCTCTTTATCCCACTCACATATTTGTTTGGAATGATGGATAGGCCAAGTACTTCTACCAACCCACTATACATCGGGAAAGACGACGACATGAACTCGTACGTCACAAAGAGCCACCTCTTTGGTGCACAACATGCTTTGCATCAAGAGCAACAAGCAATGAGCGAACGCATCAACAACCTCGCCACCGACTTGTGACTCTCCGAGCAACGTACAAGCGATTACTTCGACCACAAGCTTGACAACCACAAGCAAGAGAACGATGCAAGAATGGACGAGATTCGTGCTTTGTTGCTCAACCGATCTTCTTCCACTTCGTCCTCATCAAGACATAGCCGCTCTAGTCGACACTCCGACTACACCATCGTCGGCTCAAGTACACCGACATCCAATACTCTTCATTGTGCCGCTCGCCAAGATCGTCAAGAAAACCGCAACCCTCTACACGGCAACAACTCTCAAGAACAACCACACCGTCAAAACCAAGCTACCTTTGCGCAAGCATGAGAACGACAATGACAACGCCAACACAAAGAGGAAGAGCGAGCGCGACTACACCAAGAAGCACAAGATGCCGAGGCACAACGTCAAGAACAACAACTACGAGAAGCTCAAGCACTTGAGGCGCAACAAGCCCTATGAGAATCAAGTCGAGTCGTAGCCAACCGAGACCAACAAGCTCATGAGCATCAAGAAGCACTTCGTGATGAAGTTCATGAATGAATATATCAAGCTCGCATGCAACGTCAAGCTCGACAAGTTCCTCCAAGCTCGCCAAGAACACCAAGTTCAACAAGAGCAACAAGACATTGGAAATCCTCCACGACAAGAGCAAGCTGTGAGAGACGATCCTCCTCATCAAGGACGTCATCATCCCCGTCCCAAACACAATGAAGAGCAATGATACAACAAGCTAGAGTTCACCATGACCAAGTTCAATGGAAGCAATGATCCCGAAGAGTACCTTTCATGGGCATTGAAGGTCGACAGAATCTTCCGCTTGCACAACTATGAAGAAGAGAAGAAGATCGCGATGGCATCCCTTGAGTTCCAAGACTATGTCCTCATTTGGCGGGAACAAGTCATTGAGCGTCAAGAGGCAAAAGGTGAACCACCCATCACTACTTGGGCGCAAATGAAGGATGTCATGAGAGCATGCTTCGTTCCTACCTACTACAACTGTGACCTCTTCAAGAAACTCCAACTCCTCAAGCAAGGAACCAAGAGCGTTGAAGAATACTACAAAGAAATGGAGATTGCAATGATACGAGCCAATGTCATGGAAGATGATGAGAAAACTATGACACATTTCTTGAATGGACTAAATCACCCTATCAAGAAGATCGCCGAGTTCCAACCATACTCGAACCTCATCGAGCAAGTGCATCAAGCTACCAAAGCGGAACGTCAAGTGCAAGATGACTTCAAGTATGCCAAGTTCTTATCCAAGTCCTATGGTTTTTCCAACACCCAAGCTTCAACGACTCCAACACCGTCTACCTCAACCAAGCCTTCTACAAGCGGCCGACAAGTCGAGTTACAAGAAAGCTTCGACAACCTCAAGTCATCCTCCTACAACGAGCAACTTCAAGCCGAGAGCTTCATCATCATCTACCCCAACCGATGAGACCATCAAGACAAGTTCCTTTAAATGCTTCACATGTGGAGGCCGAGGCCACAAGTCCTTTGAGTGTACCAACAAGCGAACCATGATCCTCAATGACAATGGTACATACAATTCCATGAGTGAAGGAGAAACGGAAGCACTTGAGCAAGTCGCCATGCACCAGCAAGTGAACGATGAAGAGGAACAAGTCTTTTGTGATGAAGATTCAAGCCCCACTCTAGTTGTGTCCAAGGTCTTGAGGTCTTGACCCTTCAACATCACCAAGAAGAAGACCAAAGATGCCACACATTCCATACCAAGGCCAGCATCAATGGAAGGTCCGTCAAGGTCATCGTCGATGGAGGGAGTTGTCATAACTTAGCAAGCGAAGAAATTTGCTCCAAGCTCCAATTGCCCAAGATGAAGCACCCACATCCCTACAAAGTTTAATGGCTAAGCGACTTCGGCACTATTCAAGTCGAGCATAGAGTGCAAGTCTCCTTCAAAATCGGAGCTTACAAAGACACTTTGGAGTGTGATGTCGTTCCAATGACCGTTTGCCACCTTCTTCTCGGACGACCATGGCAATTTGATAGAGGTCTCATCCACAACGGCCGAACGAACCATTACATCTTCAAGATGAAAGGAAAGGGGTACGTACTTCGCCCTATGGCTCCAAGCCAACTGATCGCCGACAAGCAAGCCACCCATCATGGAGAGAATAGTGAGAGAGCGAACCACCAAAAAGAGAGTGAGCGCCACAAGCCCAAATCGAGTGCCTCCACGATGAGCGAAAAGAAGAACCTAGTTCTATTTGCCACCAAAAGTGAGATAAGAGAAGTATGTGAGAACCCATCAAGTGTCCTACACTATGTCCTTTTGTGCAAGGACGAGGCATCAAAAACTAACACCGCTCATGATCTACCTCTAGTGTTGTCTTCTCTTTTGCAAAAATTCCAAGATGTTTTCCCTGACGAGCTACCTCTGGGACTACCTCCACTACGAGGCATCGAGCACCGCATCGACCTCATCCGTGGAGCACCACTTCCGAACAAAGATCCCTACCGCGTCAACCCCGAAGAAACCAAAGAAATACAAAGGCAAGTAAAACATCTCATAGACCATGGACATGTGCGCGAAAGTTTGAGTCCTTGTGTCGTTCTGGTCATTCTTGTGCCAAAAAGAGACGGTAGCTTTCGCATGTGTTCCGATTGTAGACCCATCAATGCTATCACCGTTCGCTATAAGTGCCCCATTCCACGCCTTGATGATATGCTAGATGAACTTAGCGGTGCCACTATTTTTTCCAAAATTGATATTAAAAGTGGTTACTATCAAATCCGCATACAAGAGGGTGATGAATGGAAAACCGCTTTCAAAACAAAGTTTGGCTTGTATGAGTGGTTAGTCATGCCTATGGGTTTATTGGAAGCACCGGGTACTTTCATGCGTCTTATGAATTATGTGTTTCGCCCTTACATTGATGAGTTTGTTGTGGTCTACTTCGACGATATCCTTGTTTATAGCAAATCTCTCAAAGATCATGTCACCCATGTTCGAACGGTTTTGCAAACTCTTCGAAAAGAGCGTCTCCATGCTAACATGGAAAAATGCCCTTTTGGCATTGATAAGCTCGGTTTCTTGGGTTTTGTTGTATCCTCTAAGGGTGTTCATGTTGATGACTCTAAGATCAATGCTATTAAAACATGGCCACAACCAACCAACTTGCAACAAGTGCGTAGCTTCCTTGGTTTAGCCGGTTTCTACCGTAGATTCGTGAAGGACTTTAGCACCATTGCTTCACCTTTGCATGCTTTGAGCAAGCAGAATGCACCCTTTGTTTGGGGACCATCGCAAGATACCATATTCAATGAGCTTAAGAATTTGCTTACTCATGCTCCCGTGCTTGCTTTACCCAACTTTGACAAACCCTTTGAGATTCATTGCGATGCTAGTGGTAATGGCATAGGAGGTGTGTTAACGCAAGAGAAGTGCCCCATAGCTTTCTTTAGTGAGAAACTTTCCGGAGCGCAACTCAATTACCCCATCTATGAAAAAGAGCTTTATGCTTTAGTGCGAGTTTTGCATGAATGGGAACATTATCTTCGCCATCATGAATTTTTCATCCATACCGACCATGAAATGCTTAAATACCTTTGAAAGGATCGAGATGGACCTAGAGGTGGGTGAATAGGTACAATTATAAAATTTTAATTATGACTTAGCAATTTTAGGCAATAATGCGGAATATGAAAGTGAGCCTAACATTGTAAGAGTAGTACTAAGTGATATGCAAGTAACACAAGTATGTAAGTAAGCAACCACAATATGATATAAGTAAGTGCTAAGAGACAAGTAACCACAAGTAGAGAGTTAGGGTTAGGAATAACCGCAACTCGGGGAGACGAGGATGTATGCCGATGTTCACTTCCTTGGAGGGAAGCTACGTCACCGTTAGAGAGGTGGATGTTACCACGAAGGCACACCAACGCCACGAAGGCTCACCCTATTCTCCCTTTGAGACAACACCACGGAGGCGTTTCCCAACCACTAGTGGTAGACCTTGGGGTGGTCTCCAAACCCTCACAAACTTATCCGGGGGTAATCAGAAAGGTCGATTCCTCTCTGAAAGACTCCTACCGCCTAGGAGTCTCCAACCTCCAAGAGTAACAAGATCCAAAGGGAAAAACTCAAAACTTGCTCAACTCACGATTTGCTTCAGTCACAAGAAGGAGAGGAGAAAGATCTTTCTTTTGATTGGAACAACTCTTCGAAACTCACAAGAATCAAACTGGGATCTAAGATTTAGTGTGTGAGCAAGGGAGAGGGAGCACTGGTGTTCTTGAGATGTGTTTGAGTGAAGTGTCCCACCTTATCTCGAAGAGGTACGGGACTATTTATACAACAAGAAAATTAGAGCCGTTTTAGACAGAGATTGACCTGCCCGGATGATCCGGAAGACCATCCGGATGATCTGGCTCAAGGCCCGGATGATCTGGTAGAGGGCCCGGATGTAAGTGCCAGTAGAAGAGCTGCGAGGAGCCCGGATGATCCGGATGACTAGCCGGATGATCCGGCTACATCCACCAAGGTTCTGTGAAAATAGGGGCAAGATTACCCGGATGATCTGGGACAGGATCCGGACGATCCGGGCAAAGCCCGGACGATCCGGACGATCCGGCTTCAATCATCATGGTTCTGTGATGGAGGGCGTACATTACCCGGATGATCCGGAGTAATGTCCGGACGATCCGAGCTTAGCCCGGATGATCTGGGGCTCCGTCCGGATAATCCGGGAAAGAGTTTGTGTAGAGAA
This sequence comes from Triticum aestivum, assembly GCF_018294505.1. Classification (NCBI taxonomy): domain Eukaryota; kingdom Viridiplantae; phylum Streptophyta; class Magnoliopsida; order Poales; family Poaceae; genus Triticum; species Triticum aestivum. The sequence continues at coordinate 239,897,731 of NC_057806.1, forward strand.
ACAGTAGTAGATTTTGGCCAAGGGGTTTTGCTAGGAATTTATTTGGTCCTTTGTGAAAAGTTCTTGTGAGACAAAGTATGAGCAAGTCTTGAACCTATACCTCGGATCCCCTCTTAATAGTGCGGGATTCCTATTACTCAAGAAATATAAAAGAGCACAATGCTTAATCTTTGTTTGCTCCTTTCCTCATTGATAATTTGCTTGAGTAATATCTCATATGATGTGATCATGATGCACGTTAGAAAAGACCAGAGAACTAACAACCTGTGTATATACTTAGCAAACACGGTTAGTCCCCTATATGTAAATTTGTCATCAATATCAAAAATAATCTTTAAGAGCAAGATTGCACTTTCAATCTCCCCCTTTTTTGGTAGTTGATGACAAACTACATATAGCACTTAACAAGTGAATGTGATGCAAATATTTTTAGGAGAATAGTCTGGTATGTGCTTTAAGGAAGAGCTCCCCCTTAATATATGCAGGGATGTGTTTTAGAGAGAGCTCCCCCTTAAAGTATGCACAGGAATGAAATGATAACAAAATGATAACATACAAAATCATGCACATATGGTGAGGATACCCTCATTCGAATAAGATGTTGCAATAGTAGTGTAGTCCATTACAATTAACATAGGCAATGATAGCAGCGAATGAAGATAACAACCACAGGAGATAGCATACTTAAGCTCATATAAGGTAGCATAACACATGACCAAGGATCATTACAATAATAATACAGAGTCCAATAACTAGAGCTCACTAGACATAGCAGACTCACACTTATACTCCTAAGAATTACACACACTTATACTCCTAAGAATTACATCTCCCCCTTGGCAGCAAGTACCGAAAAGGGAAAAACGTCCAAGAAAGTAGGAGGATCACTCAGCATCCTCCTCATCATCATCACCATCACTCAGATCAGCAGGTCCAAGGAAGAACTCCGGAAAGTCAATGGCAGAAGGAAAGTCGACCTCCGGAAGAGGAAGCCGATCAGGAATGGGCTCATCAGGCTCAACAGGACTGCCCGGGCGTGCACGGACACGAGCCCTAAGTGCATTTGCCTCTGTGATACGGCGAACCTCCTCAGTAGCAATGTGAGTAGCAGTGTAGCGGCAGGTATCAAATATAGCTTTATGGGACTTCCCAATAAAGCGAGCCAGGCGGTCAAAAGGCTTCACGAAAGGTTTAGTGTGGCGAGAAGAGCTCTCGGAAAGCGGAGGAGCAGGGGCCTTCCCCCTGGAGGACTCATCATGCGGAGTCCATAAGGAGTGCATGGAAGTCTTGACAATGGAACACGGATAAACTGAGTCGATGAGTCTCTGAATGAAGGGGGCATGAGGAAGTGTACAAACCTTCAGACCACTAGCCATGCGAATTTCATGCCATAGGAAATCTTCCATGTCAATGGGACGGTTGGGAGCCTTCCTCGAGTAGTACATCAAGTCAATGCTATAGGCCCGAACCATCCCACGATCCCCTTTCTTGGGAGCAATGGAGTTGAGGATACACTGAAACAGCCACCAGTATTTGAGACAGAAGATGGAGATATCATTAAGCTCCTTGCTTTGCTGCAGCGTGGAGAGCTGAGAGGTAGGCATGGCGAGGCAAGCACATGCACTGATGGGCATGGCCTCAAACTTGGGGTTCACCTCATGGATCCAGAAAAGAAAGGGCTCAGATCCGGGCATGCCTAAGGCAGCAGCAAAAGCCTTGAAGGAGACGGTGAACTGAAAGTGGTGAGTCATCCAAGTGATAGAGCGATCCGGATGGAAGAAACACGTGGCATAGAATTGCCGAATGGCAGCCTCGTTCCAATCACAGTGAAGAGACATAGCATGACGCAGCCCCATGCCATCAATCTTCTCCAACACACCTTCAAACTTGGTTGGATTCTTCTCAATGTAATCCAAGTTCACATAATGCTGAGGAGAAAAACCTAGATGAGCAGTGACTGATTGATAATGTCTTGTTGAACCAAGGTGCGAAAACGAGGATTAGTTGCATTGGCCGGGGCGGCAAATTGATTGACATCACTCCGTAAAGTAGCATACTCTGAGGGGTCCATGGACTGATAGTTGACAACACGACGGCCACGGTTGGTGGGATTGGCCATGGACAAGACGAGGCCAGATGGTGCCACAGACTTGGAGCTTGAGGCACCGGCTACTTGTTTCTTCTTGGACTTAGTCGTGGAACAAACAGGCACGAGCTCCTCATCGTGGAGTTCGGCCTCGTAGTCAGGGTCGTCCAGCTCGGCATAGGATGGATGTGCACGACCCGGCGCCTTCTTGAGGGGACAAGCGTCTTCCTCGGAGTCCGTCAAAGCATGACAACGCCCAGCTGCGCACACGCATAACAGAAACAGAGCCGACTGAATATATGACCGAACCTTGATAGGGAAAAACGGAGACAGAAGGGAGAGGAGCAAGTGAGGTACCACGAGAGGGACCCATGATCGTTGACTTGAAGCGCAGGCCGCCGCATCCACGTTCTACCACCATGGCAATTTTTGGGGACAGAGGGGCACTATACTGAAGAACCAATCGGCCCCAGGGAAAAACGGTGCGAGGAGGGGGTGGATCAAGGCGAAGGCAAGGCGAGGCGGCGAGATCCGGCCAAATGGCCGATCGGTCCAGCGGGGCAGCCCACGAGCCATCGGCGGTGGGGGCGAGTGGATGGGGGTCGATGGGGGGGAGAACAGAGGAATAACCCTCTGCTCCCCCACGACCCGTAGATTAACTTCTTAGGGTGAAGACCAACCCGGATGACCGGAAAGGAGCCCGGATGTCCGGGCATACAGTTACAGGGAGGGGATTACCCGGACGTCCGGATGGATATCCGGATGATCCGGCCAGCCAAAGTGCTGATATCTTGAAATGGTGATGATGTGATGATGTTTATATATATATATGAGTATAGATATAGAAGTGTAAGAATCAGTTGTAGACTAATCAACACAGTATTCCACACAGAACACAAACTCAAATGAACAACTGAGAAGAGTTTTAGCCTAAGCCACCATGTTTGAGTATACATAACTTGGGATACTAAAGATTTGAACGTTGGACTCAAGATTACTACTCCATCATGTTAAAGTACTATGAACACAAAACATGTCATAGTGACTTTGAGAGTGTTGGTTTTATTTACGCATTACATAGGAACGAGAAGATTCATGGATTGAAGTTCTCCCCCTAAATATATGCCTACATCAAGACAAGACATGACGTTCATGCATGAATGAGTACTAGATTTCACATAATGTTGTCAAGCTCCAAGATACCAAGTTCACGCCTAAGTTGACAAAACCTTGCTTCATCCAATGGCTTGGTGAAAATATCTGCCAGTTGCATATCTGTGCCAACATGAGCAATGTCAATATCACCCTTCTCCACATGATCTCTCAAGAAGTGGTACCTAATGTCAATGTGCTTGGTGCGGGTATGATCTTTGGGGTTCTCAGCAATATTAATGGCACTTTCATTATCACATAGAAGAGGCACATGTCTATAGGTGATACCGTAATCCTTCAAAGTTTGCCTCATCCATAGTAACTGAGTTGCACAACTGGCGGTTGCAATATATTCAGCTTCGGCGGTGGATAGGGCAACACAATTTTGCTTCTTCGAGGACCAACTTACTAAGGAGCGTCCAAGAAATTGACATGCACCAGAGGTGGACTTACGATCCACTTTGTCTCCAGCCTAATCCGCATCCGTGTACCCAATGAGATCAAACTTAGCATCCTTGGGGTACCATAGACCCAACTTTGGGGTGTGAACAAGGTATCTAAGAATATGCTTAACTGCCTTATGATGGCTTTCCCTAGGGGAAGCTTGAAATCTAGCACACATGCATACACTAAACATGATGTCTGGTCTAAATGCACAAAGATAAAGCAATGAACCAATCATAGAGCGGTATTTAGATGGGTCAAAGGGGATACCGTTTGAGTCTTTAGTGAGTACAATTTTGGTTGGCATTGGTGTCTTACATGGGCTAGCCTCAGTCATGCCAAATTTTGCTAGGATATCCTTGAGGTATTTTGCTTGAGACAAGAAAATGCCTTCTTGAAATTTTTGAATTTGAAATCCGAGGAAGAACTTCAAATCCGCATTGAGTGACATTTCAAAATTCTTGGTCATTCATGCCGCAAACTTCTTGCATAAATGAATGTTAGGAGAACCAAAAATGATATCATCTACATAGATTTGGCATAAGATCAAATCACCTTTGTCCCTCTTAGTAAAAAGAGCGGGATCAATCACCCCTCTCACAAAGCCATCATCGAGTAAAAACTTCTTAAGATGATCATACCAAGCACGAGGTGCTTGTTTGAGGCCATACAACACCTTATGAAGTTTATACACATAGTCTTTGTGATCGGGGTCAACGAACCCAGGTGGTTGTGATACATATACTTCTTCTTGTAGAGGGCCGTTAAGGAAAGCACTCTTCACATCCATTTGATGTAATGTAAAGCCATTGAAAGCAGCATAAGCAAGTAAGATGAAAATGGATTCAAGACGGGCGACGGGGGCAAAGGTCTCACCAAAGTCCAAACCTTCAACTTGTGAGTACCCTTGTGCCACTAACCTTGCCTTGTTGTGGATGATTACACCATTCTCATCTTGCTTGTTCTTGAAAATCCACTTTGTTCCAATGACGTTGTGTTCCGTAGTTAGCCTCTTGACTAATGACCACACTTGATTGCGCTCAAAACTATTCAACTCTTCTTGCATAGGAATGAGCCAATCGTTGTCTATCAACGCATCTTGTACCTTGAGAGGCTCAACACTAGACAAAAAAGAGAAGTGAGCACAAAAGTTTGTCAATTGTTTACAAGTAACTCTACCTTCCGATATGCCAGTGAGGATCTTATCAACATCGACACGACCGGCCACTCGAGGCATGATGGAGGTTAAGGTTTCGCGAGGTTCAACTTCATGTCCATCATCCACGTCCTCAACATATAGATCATTAATGTGTGGTGGAAAATCTTCTTCTTCTTCTTGCATTTGTTGAGGTTCATTGTCAATGATTGCACCTTCTTGTACTTGCCCTTGAGGATGATCTTGTTCTTGATGATTATCATGAAGAGGAACTTGATCATCATCTTGTACTTGGACTATGGGCATTGGTTGAGTAATGGGGGCTTGTGGTGGTATGGGAGTTGAAGTTGTTTGATGATGTGTGAGGCTTCCATCTTCTTCTTCATCGTCATGAGGTTCTTGTTCCATTGGGAGAAGTGCACCAACACCCATGGCCAAGATATCTTGAGACGAATCTTCTTCACCTACATCACTTAGATCAACTTGCTCCCCATGGGAGCCATTAAATTCATCAAACACCACGTCACAAGTTTCTACAACACATCCATTGGATTTGTTGTAGACTCTATAGGCGTGAGAGTTTGATCCATAGCCAACAAATATACCCTCAGTTGTTTCGGATTGAAATTTTCCTAACCGTTCCTTTTTGTTGAGGATGAAACATTTACACCCAAATACACGAAAGTACTTGACATTTGGCTTGTTCCCGGTTAGGAGCTCATATGGAGTCTTTTCCAATATTTTGCGAAGGAATAGTCGATTCGATGCATGACATGCGGTGTTGACAGCCGGACATACAATCGATCTATCTATCGCAAAAGTGCTCGGACTACTATATTTACATGGTGGACTACCACTACTGATGAGGTGGTCTACTAGAAATATTCCTCGGTTGCAGACTCCATGATATCTGCTCTAGCTTCATCAACATAGTCATCATCGCTACTATCTGCTTCCGAGTCGGTGCCGTCGATGATGATGTAGTCTTCCGGGCAAATCTCCGTGGGTTCTTCGTCTTCATCTACTGGCGTAGGGCCTCCCATAAATATCCAATCTTCTTGATCAGGTCGTCATTCTTCTTCACCAATACTTCAATTTCCTCTTCATAATCTTCACGTGTAGCCTTGAGTTCTTCCTCCAGTTCCTTGATTCTAGTCTTAGCCTTCTTCAGATCTATCATGTCAGCGCACATCTGGTTCTCCTGTCGTCGAATGTGCTGGTTTAACTCCTGGATAAAAGTTGCGATTGACCTATCCTTCCTGGTGCTGATCATCTCCCAGTGCTCATCTCGGCACCCACAAATCTGGTAGATAGTATCCTTGAGATCCTTGCGGTAGACTTCTCCAACGCGTCCCATGGCGATGTGAGCTGCCATGATCTTTCCTAGACTCCAAGTTGGTGCATCAAAAGAAAATTCTATGGGCTCAGTGACTGGCATGAACGTCCTTCCTGGAACTTGAACTTGAATCATCCAGCGATCTTCTTCAGGTAAAGTGGCGTTGTAGGTTCTCGTGAAGCTTGGTACTCCTATGTTCAGGTATCTAGTGACTTCCTTCAAGTGTCGTCCAAAGGGTGTACCTTCATATGGTTGTGCGAACTTGTTCCTTGCATCCGCCATCCTAAAGAGTAGAAAAGATGAGAGGTCAGAAGAGAAGAGAGTGAATAGTGATCTAGGTCTTGTGTTTAGTGGTCGTGTCCTACAGTCAGCGTGTGCTCTGATACCATCTCTGTAGCGACCAGACCTCAAACGGTCTGATCTCTGTGCTCCGATGTCATCCCTGGATCAGTAATGCTGACACCACACAGTACTCGGAGGATTTATAGCAGAGTAGCAATCACACACTTATTACATCGAGTGTCTCAGAAGAGAACTTATTACAATAAATATGGCTTAAGGCCATCTAATGACGATAATAGCGGAAGGCTTGGAAGATAAGTGAGTCCATCAACTCCAACGGCATCACTGAGTATAGAACCACGACCTAAAAACTCCTTAATCGTCGTCTGAAAAGTCTGCAACATTAAAGTTGCAGCCCGAAACGGGTCAGCACATGGAATATGCTGGCAAGGTAACACATAGAGGATAATGGAATGAAACAGCTATACTATATGCATATTTGGCTGGTGGAAAGCTCCATGGTTACAGTTTTGCATAAATCCAATTTTTCCCTACTTCAAAGGAATAAATTTAATTACTATCATGGTGGTTGTTAAACATTGAGAATGGTTGACAGCATTCTCAATCCCAATTAAGCATCATCATTAAACATAACCCAACAAAATTTATTTAGAGTAACATGTTGAGATTCACATGATAATCCTGTCCTTCTATCTTACATCGCCATCGAGCCCTGGCTGTAGAGTCACTGGTTTCTAATCGCAATGGATTTATGTTTTCTTTGGCTTTTCCATTCGCTTCGTTTAACCCTGATCTGGATAGATAGCTCGGCTTCTATTAGCTGAGAATGGTTTTGTCAAGGAAAGGTTTCGCTATACAACAACAATGAACTCACTTCTGATCAAATTGGATTGGATTGGATGAATCAGTAATCTTTCTCTGTCTTGTGAGAGAGAGTCACTTGCTGTATTGAGAGCGGGCGGGTGACATGCATTAAGCAAAATCAGTTGTTATGTTTTTGATCTTATTTGCGCGAGAAGACCCTTGACTGAGGATACGTGTTTGTCTTGGATGATGCCGCTATGCTCCTATTCACTTTCAGAGACCGCTCTGAGTTTGCCGGTTTTGCGGCAACCCTTTCACTAAGAACATTTTAGCCATTAACAAAATGCCACTATTCCACAATGCTTCTTTGATTTATGTGTAGAAGCGGCAGTAGTGAAGAAAATGGAGGGAGAAGAAAGAAAGCGATGTGACACGAGAATAGATCACATCCGGCAGCCAGCCATGCCATTAGATAGATCCGCTCTGAGTCTTCTGCAGGATGAGATCCACTTGGTCTTGTGATAGGGGCTTGAGGAGGAAGAAGAGGGGATTTCTGAAAAAAAAGAATGAATCTCCTTATTTATAGGGAACAGGACATGTGACTTCCTCAAATGAAACGAATGTGGCTTTCGTGATAAGGCAAATCCTTCGTTCGGTACAATCAACATATTGAATCTACGCTCGCTCGGCTCGGTGCTGAATGAACTCCTTCATTGATTCCAGGCTGCTCGTAGGGGGACTGTGAAAGCAAGCGTAGGAGATCAAAATGTGAGTCGAGTCCGATGGGTAAAAAGGGGAAGCAGGAAAGGGTTCTGATGTGAATTCTTCTGGTTTGTATATCTATCTCAGCCCTTGCTTGAAAACCTCAAAATTGACTTGCATCTTCCCTTATCACACTACACTTTCTCTTCCTTATTCCATTTCACTGAGCTAAGCAACACTTTTTCACGTATTCACCCGAGATATTATAGAAATTGGTCATATTGATCTGTCGTCTTGTTCTCGATAGGAACTTGCTGCTGTCTTGGTTGGTTTGAGAGCAGGCACTGTCTATATATCCAAAACCGGAGGAGAGTTTGGGTTTGGATCACAGACGATCAGAGATTTTGGATTGAGATGGATGGTTGTTCTTGAAGTTACGAGTCGGGTAATGCTAAGTTGAATCGGCTGATCCGTTTCATCCTATTTCGGCAAAGGAAGTTGGACTTTAGTTAGCTAAAAAAAAGTACCAGCAGCCTGTCTGTGCCCTTTGAGTCTATAGCCGCCAAATCTAAAGATTCCTTAAGTTGTCGTATGGCTTCTTTTTCTTCTTTTGTCAATGATCGGTGACAATGAATGCTACGAATGTTCGCTTCCACTAATGTCGTATAAGAATTGTGAGGTGCCCATAGCTTCCCAGAAAGAAGAAGAGTCATTGTCGTTTCCTGACCGATATGAATGCACATATTTACCCTCGCCTCGGGAAATACCACCAGTAGAGTCTGCAGAAGGTGTCGTTCAGGAGAGATGTTGGGCTCTAGATATGCGAGTGAGATACCCGCCCTCGGTCATGACCTGGGTTGAAGAAGGAATCTATGTTCTTGGAAGCAAAGAAAGAACTCCGGTATTCCGACCTTATCTTTTTGCTCAAAGAATGAATCAAACCCCTTGTCAAAGCCCTTTATGATATATAACCCTGGATCGAGTCAGATTTGGGGCGGCTGAACCCACTTAAGCTGAAGCCTTAGTAGATGTCGACGGAAAGGTGAGAAGAGCTGATCGAACCTACCAAGCAACGGTTAGTTGTGCGGTGTACATACAGGCTGGTTTCGCCATTAGCGATGAATTGGATTTATTAGTAAGGGAATGAATGAAGCGGACCGGAAAGAAGATGGATTTTGGAATAGAAAGAATTCCTCTTCTAGGTTTCTGCTTCAAGTAGTAAGCAAAGGATCCTACCTGCTAATGGTTGAAGACCTTGGCGGCCTCTGGTTCTTCTATCTAGTTTTTTAGCCTAGCGCGAATGAATAAGCTTAAACAAATGGTTTCTTTGGCAACGGTTTTTTCTAGTTGATTTGTCCTTATATATATTAGCCGTAGTGTAGTTTAATAAACTGCTCATAGCTCTTATCATTCCTTTATCCATGCATAGACTGGGAATCTATTAGCTCTTAGCTCTGGCACTTTCTTCTTCTTTATTTGCCGTTGCATTCAATAGCCTATTTGAAGTTAACAAAAGCTTTATGAGCTAGCTCTATGAAATACGTATATCTTCTTGGCTATCTAGGCTATCTCTACAGGCTTTTTCAACCTATAAGCAGACCTTTGTATACACCCTTGTAACTGAACTAGCTATTCACAAAGAAAGGTCTATACCGTACATATACCAACTACGCACCCCTTGTATACTTGTTTTTCCTTCTCCCGTGCTTCAAGTTCTGCCCCGGCTCACTCCTCTTTCCAGCAATCTATGTGGGAAGCACTCGTTCAAAGTAAGTTGAGATTCAAAGCGTTCCCGTAAGCTAGTAAGTCAATCAAAGCTATAACTCTATTTGTTAGTTTCAGGAAACTGGTACATATTTCAAATAATGATATATATATATATATATTATTTGGTATTTACCAATTTTAGACTAAGCATAAATTCATTTGGAAAGAAAAGGGAAATCCCCTGAAATAAAGGATTTTTACTACGTTACCCTCAAAAAGAAGAGGAAGACAAACTAGCCAAGAGACAGAAAAAGGTAGGGACCAACCACCGAAACAAGGGAGTAAGGGCTAGGGGGATATGGGCCAAGAAAGGTCCGATGTATCGGTCAGCTATAGCTAATCCTTCACTCAAAAACGCATCACACCGTTTGTAGGTTCAAGCCGAAGTCAAGCATGATCACCTACTGCAAACTCCAAATATCGTGGTCGGCGTACCTGGTCCTGAACTGCTTTTAATCTAGAATAAGTGGAATCTTCTCGGCACTCTCCTTCATCTTCTGTGTCCCCGTCGGTAGGTACGTGCCAACCCCAACAAACCGGGGTACGACAAAGGTTCCCGTAGAGTGCTTCGAAAGGTGCCATTCCGATGCTAGAGTGATAGCAGTTGTTGTAAGCAAACTCGGCTAATGTATCTCTATGCCTATTTAGTAGGCCTGCTCATTGATGCTCTTCAGGCCGATTGTATGGGATGTGTTCTGGTGTACAGTGGGAGATGCAAGGATATCGATTGAAGTTTGATTTGTTGGCCATGGAGTTGGGAGCATATGATGTAGTCCTAGGAGTAGACTGGATGAGGAAATTCCCTGTTATTTCAATAAGTCTTTCCGCTGGTTGTAACTAATCACGTACCCGCTGCTGCGGAATTCCTTTTACCTAACCAGGATTGCAGTAAAGATAAACAACGTTGGGCCTGCCTGCTTGTTCAGCACCACCCATTCCCATGGGAATATATGGGTTTTTCGGTCCAGTGGGAGGATCATTTTCCTTGGAAGGTAATTTTCCCAACCAATAAGTATTGGGCTCCCAAGTAAACAAAGCGAAGGATCAAGTAACCAACATGTTGCGGAGCAGCCAAGTAAACCCAGAAATGACTCAAGTAATCCAAGGGCAGAGCAACGTAATCCAACGGAGGGGCTACGTGATCCAAGAGAAGAGCTACGTAAACAAGGAACACATGAACCTGCTAAGGATCCACTCCACCTGCCAAGTGGACCAATCACAAGAGCTCGGGCCAAGAAATTCAATGAAGTAATCCATATGCTGATTCAGCAAGCCAAGCATTGGAGTTGGTATTCCAAGTTTCTTGAATAACCTAGCTGTCTGAAACTCGCCAATGGGATTCTGTGTAATCCTCCGGTCTACATGGTGTAGGTAAAGGGCAAAAAAAGTCGCTAATTAGTGGCACTGAAGTATGCACCCGTCGTGTAAACTTCTTCTTTTTATTTACCAATGTCGCTATCCGACTGATCATCCTTTGAGACCACGGAGAACATCAGAGAGAAAGATACGTCACCTAAAAAAAATTGACACCCTGACTTATATGAGTCGGCTAGAAACTCAAGGCCTGGCCTTTTGTGGGAGAATGCTGAGTCCTTCCCAAAATCGCCTGGATCAACGAAAGATCTGGATAACGCTAGGTTGTGATACTGATGTTTGATTTTACTCATATACATCCGATAGTGAAGGCCGTGAAGTTTGAACAGCCTCACTTAACCCTGGTTCGGTAACCTTTCTAGCGCCCAGGTATCCATGACCTGTAGATAGAGGCCCACATTCCATTGGATACTCCGAATAAAAGAAGAAGTAGTTACCTAATCATGGGTCTATACGTAAGATCTCCTTGCGTGGAGGTTAAGGCCAGACGGATTACTAAAATGTAGTTTTACTAACGTTTCCTCATCGACTGCGAGAGTTTGTGGTGTTTGTTCTCGGACCAAAGAAACCAAACAAGCATACCTTTCCTTTAATGGAGTATCTTGGGTATGGTACTCCCTCTTTATCAGCTCGATGTTCAATCAGCATTCCTTCACGGGGATCTTGACCGGATGTAAGTCAAGATTGCTATTATCTTTTTAAAGAACATAAACTTCAAAGCTTCTAGTCTGTCCCAACTCTTTCGAGCCACTCTCCCAGTCAACGTTCAAAGGCATCACCATACCTTAGCACTTTTGAGCTTGAGAAATGCTTTTCTGGCTTCTTCTCCACACCTTTCTTTAACAACTCAGTTAAAGGCCTGCTGATAGCTCCATACCCCGGTACAAACCTCCTGTAATAACCCCTGCAACCCTCGGAGTTCTCTGACATTGGCTGGTTCTGGCCAAGCTGTCATGCCCTCTACCTTGTTTGTATCAGTAGATACCCCAATTTCATAAATAATGCATTTCCTTTATGAAATTTGGCTCACCCACAAAAAGTTTGTTCTGCCGGAACACTTCCTCTAGCAACTTGAGATGCTCCACCATGGTAGAACTGTACACTAGAATGTCATCGAAAAAGACCAATACCCCTTTCCAACATATCTCTTTAAAAACACTATTCATGAGTTGTTGAAAGGTTGCCGGGGCATCACCTTGAATTCAAAAAGCTGGTCCTTCAGGCTGTTTTGTAGATATCCTCTTCCTTTCATTCTTATTTGGTGATAACCAGCCCTCAAATCTATCTTAGTTCACACCTCATCCAAAAGTGCCGGTCTTCTATGATAGGAATGGGGTATTTGGAAAACATAGTTGCTGCATTTAGTTTTCGATAGTCGAAACACATTCTCCAGGTTCCATCTTTCTTCAACACCAGAGCTGCTTTGTGGCTTGTACTGGGCAGCGGGACATTATGAAGGGCAGCTAAAACATGACTCTTGTGATGCTGAATCATCGATTGATAGAGGTGCTGAGAGGGCTGTGACTACAGTAGCCTCACTTCACTTTTTTCCACCATCACTAGTACGTGGGGTCCCGAAAACCAAACAAAGAATAAAATGCACGCACGAGTTGGTGGATTGGGTTAAGCATCTAACTAACTAGATTCCTTACTCCCAGCGATGACCTATAATAGAATATGAAAAGCAATGTTTCCCTTAATCTCCTCCCATCTGGATAGATAAATCAAGGTCATGCGTAGCTCGTATAAAAAACTAGAAATGAATTATTGCCCTCTGGCAAAAGGAAAAGATTGTTGGTACGAAAGCCGCTATTACACCACTTGAGGGCTGAACCAACCTCATGCTCCATCAGATGCAAGAAACAGCCCAACTCTGAGCTTATCGATCTGAAATGCACTTTTCAACCAATGCCTTAGCGAGAGAATGGAGGAGTAGACGCCTCTTCTTATAGATGGACTATGTTTTCTCTTTTTATATGATTATTCGAGTTAGGTGGTTGAGATGCTTCTACAGGGTGGTTCTTGATAGGGCAGCTTCTAATACAATCAGTTAAAGACGTAGTGTATCTACTTTAAATTGAATGAAAAGGAATGCACTCCCTTTCTTTGGTTGGGGTTCGCCATTCGATGCCTCAACCAAAGGAATTATTGGAGGTGGTAGTATGAGCCAAGATAGCCGTGAGATATGTTAAGCTGCTAATATGTCCATCTTTGTATCCATACGGAGGGAGAAGGGAAGGCCCATTGATCCTCTTATGAGTCGCTTAACTAAAGCTCGAACGATGTCCCTTCTGGTTCGCCCGAGATTCCTGTAATAATGCTTGATCCATAGTAACGTAAGTAGAAATGGGGAGGTCGAAGCTAGCAGTCAAGCTGCTCCATTAGACCCGAAGCTTTCTTCTTATCCCTTCTGTCTTCTTACGTAGGATGATTTCATCCGAGTGTGTGTAAGGCGGGTGGCATTCTTTGCCATAAGCTCTAAGCAACCACCTACTTGTAATATGGTATCCTTTCTCTCTTCCTGGGACTTGAGGGGAGGTTAGTACCGCGAATAAAGTAGTACTCGCTACCCAGCCAGTCATCTACTTGACAAGTTTGGAAAGAATCTCTCGGAAAAGAGAGCGCAATCTCTCTTTGCTTGTGCCACCCGGGCGAAAGATATATCTGAGTCGAGCTCGTCGAAGAAGAAACTGCTACTGACATCCAGGGATGAGGGCTCAGATCAGAGTGAACAAACAGTGCGAAAGAGACTGAGAAGGGGAAGCATGCGCCCGAAAGGGGGGCCATTGCTCCATGTATAATATAACTCGGGATGTTGCACTATATTATATCCCCATTGCTAAACGCAATAGGAAGGGAAAGAAACGTTTCTCCTTCTACACATTTATGAAAATAAATGGCTTCCCGTCGCTCACAGCAGCTTCTCTAGTTTAATTATCGCCAAAAACAAAGGAAATCGACTTAGTCGCTCGCTTGTACCTCCATTTCCAATGGCTAATTTACGCATGTTGTACTTCTCCATAGTTTGCTCGAATCGAACTTGTCTGTACCGACATAATCAGTATCTCCCGGACTACCAAGGCAAAAAAACCAGTAAACTAGTGACTTGAATCATACTTCCTTCCTCTTTGATTGAGGAAACCTAACTACAGGAACTGCTTAAGTCAAGAACAAACAGATGGAGTATTTCTTCCTTTCGAACTATAAAAAGTTAGGCTACAGCAAGCGCAAGTCATCCCCTTGCGAACTGCAAAACAAGGGAAATCTGACTTCATAAAAACAAGTTGAGCTATCGTTCCCTTCATTGACCTACTAACTCGTGATACAGCGCGCGTTTCTTCCTCAGAATCTCATTTCAAAAGGCATGAACCATCCCCTAACTTGGAAGGGGACAGGAACAGAAGACAAGTGTTAAGCAAGCCTTGTTTCCTACTTGCTGACCCTAGAACAACAAGAGGCAACAGGCTTGCTTAACACTCGAACAAGAGGAAATCGCTTCGTCTTTTTGCCCTTGGCGCGCCTTCTACTTCTGTCGGCACAACTACGTATTTTTTAGAATAGTGCTTTGCTCGGTCCTGCTTTGGACCTATGATCCATGGGTGATTAATCAGCATCTACAGCTTTCACTTTGGGTCGGGAATTTGGAGAGATTGGCTCTATAGAAAGGGAAGCGAGTCTTTGAACTATGTTAGCGCCGAGGGTTCACTAAACCTACTGTCCTTCTGACTTTCGTGTTTCGTAACTCATTAGATTCCTAGCTTTTTAGCGGGGGCTTTGTAAGAGAAATAGCTAGATCTGTAACAATCAAAATAAGTCGGGGTTCAGTTCATTAGAGCAAGGAGAAAGTTCACTAGATAGACAGGTTGGACAATGAGGGCTTTTACTCTCCCTATCTCGAGTAGGATCATTGAAAAGAAAGAAAAGGAATGGTTTCTTCAACTGGCTTGTGCCACAGCTCATAGCTCAAATCGGGATTGGAAAAACGGAAGGAAAGTAAGGCGCTAGAGCCTCTAATGAGGAAGACCTCGGATCTTTCAGAAGGAATAGGCCTACCTGCTTTAGCTTTTATGGTTCATCGCGGTCTTCTTCTTCCTAGGCCAAGGCGGTTTCTCTCTCAAACTGAGTCAAATCCGTAAAATTTTAATGAAGAGGAAAGCAGCGACTTTGACTCTCTCACCTAACAGGTCGGTATTCATGTCCACCAGAATTGTCTACTGATTGGCTGTAGTTTACTTTCCGATCAGAAGGGTCCGAATCCTGTTTAATAAAGACCCATTGCCACCTAGGTATCCTTTATCTTCTCTCATTCCTCTTTGGACAAAGGTTTCAAACCACCAACTCTTTAGAAATCTCTGAGGAGTATGCATCTGGGTAAAGCAATGAATAGGATGTAGATGAAGCCCGGTATGACTCAACGTTTTCACTTTTTGCAAGGTCTGATGATCAACGAGCTAAAAAATGGGGGGGTATGCGCGCGGGTACCGGTGCAGTTAATAATTGAGGTCAGTCGACCAGGATCTTATGACTCTTGTCCCTTTCAAACTTAATAGATTAGAGGATTCTAGCGATCCAGGCGAGTAAAATGAAGCAGACGTGGCAGCCGCAGGCAATGATCCAACACCTTTCGTTCTCTTTAGCACTCATTTCTAATTCCTTTAGCTTGGATCTTTTGAATCTGGATAGTTATGAGTACAAAACTCAATAATCTTTCCTAGGATCCCGTGAGGAAGAAGCAAAAGCAGCTGTGGACGATGCTGGAGGCAAGCCTGCAATGTGGGATTATGAAGCCTACTTAGTTCAGAACTTTTGTGATGATGAGCAATCACATGCATACGCAGAACCTAAAATCTTAGGTGGTGTGACCAGATCAAATAAGTTTTGCTTCTTAATGCTCATTTTATTTTGTTTTGGCAAAAGAAAGACATGCTGATGCAAATGATCGAGCGAAGGATTACGTACAAAGATTTATCCTTGCTTTTCGGTGGTTGCTGAATCCTACTGGGTAGGGTAGACCAAGATGTTTGACTCGAGGACTCTTCATACTATTCCAGATTCCATTTCAATGGTAGCTTCTTGGTAGACTTACTTTCTATGGTACACAATCCAGTCAATAAACCTGGCTCATAGGACTTTACAAGTGATCGTGCATCTGCCACTCCTATGCCTTCTTTTCCTCGTCCCGATTTGAACTATGTTAATAATTTTGCTAGATCGGACCATAAAATGGAATTGAGCAGGCATCCCTTGGTCCAATAGATATTTCCTTATGTATGATAGAACTTAGGTGCACCCCAACTTGGGGCTAGTGAGCATGTCTCTCATCTTCCTAGTAAGCACGTCCTAGGTGCATTAACGACTGAACAGTCTCACTATTCGATGAACTAGGGTGGGCCAGGGAACTCGTAGCTTATGCACGCGCACGAGGCATGAAAAAGGAGGAAAGTCATTACATAGGAAAGGAGCACACGCCATAGAGGAATTATCATGTTATGCCTGGTAAAGAAGCACACTGACTTCAGAAGAAAGAAAAGAAGTCATCCCAGTCATCTACTATTTTCTGCCACTCAAATCCTGATGGATTGAAGAGGAATGGAGCGAATAGCCAAGTGATAACCAAGAACCCTGAAAGGGCGCGGGAAGAGCCCAAGGTTATCCCAATTCCTATGATCCTCGTAAAAAGAGAGGATGGATTGAGATACCCCTTTGCTAACTCCATAGTTAGGAGAGGTGCGTCTGCAGTGAGCATAAGAAGATTGCCCTGATAATGGAATTCCGGATCCGCTGGGGTGAGTGATTTTCTTAGGACTGTCAAAAGAGCTCAAGTTTGGCTGATAGCGAACTCCACCAAACATGATACCCTCCCCAATGGGGGGTTGACCCGAGTATTTAGTCATATTCTTCTTAGGAGGCTCCCTTCAGCTTGTGAATCTATTCTAGGATCAATGCATATACTCAGACAGGTTCGATCTGGCTTAAGCTTCAATCCGTCTAAATGGTGTAGCGAGGGACTGGATAGAATTTCCAATTTGGATACCAAACCACGATCAAAGGTTGTAGCTAACGGCTTTTTAGTTAAAGTGCACTAATACGATATGAACTTTCTTCCATAGGCCGATATGCTCATACTAAGTGCTGTAATCTCTCATTCATGCGCATTAAGGAAATTGTAAAGAAGAAAGTCAAACGCTCTACGCCTCGTCAAATAAGAGTGTTTCCGGATCATATCTATTCTTCTTGGGTACTCTTTCTTAATGAGAAAATCATAACCTCATCCGATCTTTATGTCGCACAGTGGTGTCCCAGGCTAGGGCTGCAGGTCCAGCATAAGAATCTAAACTAAAAAAGTATGTTTACGTGGTCCATAAATAATGGTGACAGAAATCCCTCCTACTGCGCCTCAACTTGGTCTGGAACGGATTGAGACAGAAAGCGGTAATCAATCGCCGCGTGGTGGAACGCTTGTTGGAGAAGGGTAAGCGCCTCCATGTCGTAGGGGTGGGTAGGCCAATAGAAGACTAGGGAACTTAGCCTAGCCACTCAGTTCTGCCCCGAGCCAAGTCTATTTAGTGTCAGCGAACACATACCACTATCTATATATAGGTTTTTCTTTTTCGTAGAGGTGGTCGCTTAGGTCCTTGGACCCTTCCTTCATGAAGCTTGGGGAAGCACTCACTTTTCTATCCACGGCATTCTTGGTTCTGCACTTAGTCTTGAACCTGTGTTGGTTTGGGACGTCAATCTCATTCGTCAGCGGTGTGTGCCGCGTACTATGATTGCTTTCTTCTTGCTGTCAAATCCCAGTCTATCTTTCACTGAGCTTCCTTCGCTTGGAATTCAAAGTCCAAAAAAAAGAAAGAAAGCGTACTCTGAGGTATGAATGATCAAATGTCTACGGGTGTCATTGAATATCATGGGGTACGAACTTCTAAGGTCATCGCGTAGGGTATTGGATAGGCTGGTCCGCTGGTCGAAGTCATTGCAGGGTGTGCTACGGACAGCTATTGTTCCTGGGCATTTCCTTTCTCTCGTCATCACGCCAACATACACAAGGCTTGCCTTCACAGGGCCCCACCTTGACTTGCCATCATGGCTACACTCTTTTCATCAAAGCAACTCTTCTTAAGAAGACCCCTTGGTCCCCACAACGAAGTTCCTCCATAGAGAACCCAACTGCACAGCACCATCGCAAAGGTTTCTTCGTAACTCGATTAGTCTCACTCAAGAGAACTCATCTACACGGAAGGTCTTTTAAGTGCCAGTTGTACCCGCACAGAAGTTCTGCGCCCTCAACTACACCAGGATGCCCCCTGCAGTAGCATCACAACTTTTCTCACCATGGACAGCTCGCCAGTCTTCTTGCATCAGCCACACCTAATTACAAATGACCTTGGTCTCTCCATGCTCGTCATTTACATTTAAACTGCACACCCCCTTGTTGAGGTCTTACTCCAAAGGTACGGCCTCTAGCACATGACCATTCCTCACTCAAGTCATCGACACCCTCGTCGATGTACGTGTTGAAAGAAGAAATTCCACTATCTCTCAAACGAAATGAGGTTTTTGAACTCCTATATAACAGAGTTTCATTGATGCCAAAGGGGGTTTTCCTCAAACGATTGGAACCAGAATAAAAAAAAGAATGAAAGAGTCAATCTATCTTAGTCAAGGCGCTCGCTCTGCCACAAAGGGAGGCACTGGCAAAATATAAATAGAAAAGAGATGTTTCCAATTAAACCATAGATGTCCACTTCATACTTATAGTATTCTATTTCGGCTTGCTTGGGTTCATTCAAGGCATCTTCATATCTATTAAAGAAATCAATCAGCTCCTAATTAGGTCCCCCAAGGCGAGCGAAGTGGCGTTTTTATTTCTCTTCCTCCGGTCAGAAAAAAAAGATTTATAGGACCGGATGCATAACAAGAAAAGACAGAATAGTAGTGGTGCCTGCGCGCAAACAATCTTAGAACTGAGCTCTTGTAAAGGTGGGCGTTCCTACGCTCAAAGCCCATATCTCGGATGCATGCCCATTGGAATAGCCCATCACCAGGATGAAATTATCCATTTAGCGCAGTTCCCCTTTCCTCTCTTCTTATATCAACTTCACATCCTAAACACCAAAAGGAAGGGAGAAGCGAACTCGACCTGGTGGTTTTTTATCATTTCATTGACCTTCGAACCGCTCTTGCCCTCCCCTTTCACTTTCTTTCTTAAATGTGTGACTGATACCAATCCCTATGTTGTACACTCTTCCACTAACTAGAGAGAACCATGCCTGAAGTAGAAAGAACCAATTACAAGTGTTTATAGTGGTCTAATAAAATCAACCCTGACCGTGAAGGTTCCTAGTGTTGATACCAGTTGTTGGAGATAATGGAAGGAAGCAACAAAACAGAGAGAGGATCAAGTGTAATCTTAACTACATCTCAGCTCTTATACAAAAGCTTATGTTACAATACATGGTACCAGTCCAATTTATAGAAAATAGCAAACCGACACAAAGTCATTATCGACTCAAGTAACAACTATTTCGATTTTGTTCACAGCTCATTCCTAGCTAAGACATAACGGCGGGTAGGCAAACAACTTGATTCAGGTCAATACAATACTCTTCTTTGAACTTGCAAGCTTGGGACACAAGCGTAAACTGAAAAAGAAGTAAGACCAGGTACACTGCTAAACATAAGTATAAAGAGGTGGAAGGCTGGCTATGCTTGTGCTCACCTACAGGTCTGTCCCAGCATACAGTATCGAAAAAGACTGTCTCTTATTTTTGATTTGTCTGAATCAGCGTATATTAACTAATACTACTTTATCCAGTCAATAATGAATTGAAAGGTCGTCTTTAATTCAAAAGTGCATAAGCAAGCAAGGAACGGAAGGCATGCTAACTACATTACTAGAGTCAAGAAAAAAAACTACACTACAAGCCAAACTACTTGAGTAAGAATCAAAGCTTATTGAAGATGCTAGAAAATCTATGAACAAGTACCAGGTTAGTAATTCAATTGTGATATCTTCTGCAGCGTTTTCTCTTTGTTGCTATTCTCAGCACTTTTGAAAGTATCTATGCAAAGGAATTAGTATTAAGAATAGCTTGGTTTGGTGCAAATGTAATATAAAAAAGGCATTCCCCTATATGCTGTTAGATGTACTGCAAAAAGGTCAAGTTAAAGAAATATTAGGAAAATTGTTTCGGCTGTCTGTGCTATCATTTTTCTGGAAGCTTTTAAGCCTGTTGTCCAGATGCTGCTGCCTAAAAGTCGTTCTTGTAAATTGTTTTCTTGTGGTCTTGTTCTCTGTATTGTTTTTGGAAACAAAGTACTCTGTATTGTTCATGTGCTGAACTTCATAGTTGGAGGTAGCACAGCAGCAGCAGCTACTCTCACCAGGTGCCTTTCGCCAAGGATACCGTCAACCGATTAAACCTTTGCTAATGGTGGAATTGCCAAACCTTTGCCCATGCCAAAAAAGAAGCCAAGTCTGATTCAATAATTACCTTTATTTTGTCTCTATCTTTGGACTGAATCAGAATCAGAAGAAAAGCAAGGCTATCCTTCGTTGCACACCTAATGGAAAGCACTGGCTAGATTTCCGATGAAGGAAGCCGTCTACTAACCGGAATACTACAGCAGAGGACAAAACTAGGGACTTCGAAAACGAGGATAGTTTGCCAGGTAGGGATACCGTTGTTCGAATTGAAAAAAGATACCTTTCCCCAGAGAGATAGGATTCGAAAACAAACCATTCATGAAACTCATGCAGGAGCATGCGGTGGTCACATTAATGGACATGCGCTAGCTAAGAGAACTTCTTAAGTTAGGGTACTATTGGCTGGCTTACTATGGGGAAGGGGAGAAGGCAAGCCGCGTATGGATTGATCCCTAATTCAGTTCTTTTTTCGTGGTTTTCTTTCCATCTCACAACTTCCATTTCTTGAGCCGACCATGCCCGCTGGAGGTATGATTCCGATCTTTGAATCGAATTGGATTTTTTGTCTTAAAGTGAGGGCGATGAGTGGGGAAGGAAGCTGACGATTTTATTAGTGTGTAAGTTGGCCCCGAGAGCTGAACCAAAGCCGGCCGTTTCGAGACCAGGGAGCTTTAACAGTTTCTACTTAAACTATGTCTTCAGCTATGTGTTCAGATTATGCTATTTTATTAGTAGCTTTCGGTGTCGATTCGCCCTTACCTCGGAGGGATCAACTACTTCGCTTAGGCAAAAGATTGAAAAAGTCTGTATCTGTCTACATGTGCCTCCGTCTATGTTACCCCTTCCACGGAAAGGAGATTATACGTTTAGTAAAAAAACGAGAATAAAAAATAAAAAAGAAAGAAGAGAAAGAACTGGGAGTTGGCGCCTACATAACAGGTAGCTTGCTTACCAAGCCGTCCTGGCAAGCTCCTACAGTTCTCTTATTACTCTTAACTTGACTTGTTAATAAGAAAACTACTCACTAACAAAATGAAAGACGATCTAGAATCTACCCAAGAAGATAGAGAGTCCCACATACGAGAAAAGGTCACAAATGGAGTTGAACCAAGTAACATTGCAAAGGCATAATGATAGTAGGGTCGGGATATCCCTGCCCTCCGAACCGGACGTGAGGGTCTCCCCTCATCCGGCTCTCCACAGGGGAATCTCCACTCACTGCTTCCCCTAATATCCTCCCTTTACCACATCATGGGGGTTTACAGGAGATCCCAGAGACTCGCTCGGAAAGGCTGCTATACCAAACATTATTACTTAACTACAAAGAAAGAAAAGACTATAGTAGTCACTAGACTGACTATAGTAGTCCGTCCGACTGCTCTTGCTTAAATCATTACTCTTCATTCTCTCGTGCTCTAGCAATTGCGCTCCCTAGACCACTACCATTTAGTTAGGTAGGGACAATCAATCCATAGTTACGGGAATAACGGAATGCATGGGGATAAAAAAAAAATAGAAAAATGAAGATTTTCTATGAAATCCTTTCTTTCCATAGATGTATCTGGTCTGAGACGGTACAGTACTCTATGAGAGGAATGCAATGGGATGGATGGTAGAGGGCTGCCTGCGCCCAAAAGCGATGATTCACTTGTCCCCTTGTCTATAGGGACCTTGTGGCATACAACCGCCACGACTCCTGCGTTATAGCCGCCCCTTTCTCTCTTTCTTTTGACTGCCTCGTGGACGGACGAAAGAAGGG
Source organism: Triticum aestivum (assembly GCF_018294505.1). Taxonomy (NCBI): domain Eukaryota; kingdom Viridiplantae; phylum Streptophyta; class Magnoliopsida; order Poales; family Poaceae; genus Triticum; species Triticum aestivum. The sequence goes on from NC_057806.1 coordinate 239,920,044, forward strand.
AAGTTACAGAAGAGGGCAGTGAAGGCTCGCCAAGTAGACAGCAAGCCCCCACCCCGTCAGTCCCGTGTTGCCGTAGCGTGCCCTACTTCAATAAGGTATTACCTCGCCGATTTTAAAGGGGATTGGATTCATTCACTTGCATTCCTGCTAGCACTACAAAAAGCTCCGGTCTTAACGCCCATACGGAAGCTGTGCAGCCTTTCCTCGGGTTCGTAGAGTCGGGTTTCCGGTTTACCCACAACGGAGGAGCCGCCCCCACCAACCAAAGCAGGTAGGAGGCCACGGTTCATAACGCACTCTTCGCACAACAGATCCACTTTGAAGTTGACTTATTCGCTCGGCCAATCGTCGGAATGTGTACGAGATACCATAAGGGCCCAATATCTCAATAGCACCCTTGTCTAAAGCTTCGAATGAGACTGAATATCCGAAACGCAGGAACGATCTGACTAGAAAGTCATTCAAAACTTGATCGAAGAACTAGCGTTTATTGAAGAAGATATAGAGTCGATTACAAAAAGTACTAGTTTGAAAGGCTCCTTGGAATTGATCCGCTACGAGATTTACATTATACGCTAGAGAAGCACCTGAAGTACTAAATAGAATAGGTATTAGTTTTGTAATGGTTGGGGCAGCAAACTCGGATTCGGCAAGAATCTCATTTTTTGGTAGTACGAAGGGGGAATTGGCCCAAAAATTGGATAGGGGTAAAGACGCAGCCGGGTGCCGGCAGCTTATTCAAGTGCCCCCCGAACCGCGCGAAATGGTCGCCTATTACACGGCTCACAAACTCTGCCTAGGGTGGGGCTACCTATTATTCGTAGGCGGTACGTACGGCGCATGCAGGGCCTCGGTTTGCTGCGTGGACTGTCTATGCATTTCCTACAGAGTGTAATGGAACCCAGCTCAGCTCCGCCGTGCCAAAAGAAAAGAACAGAACAGCCGGAGGCGAAGAGTAGAGTATAGCCAAGGGGCTTTCGTCATCCGTAAAGGACCTAACGGAAGACCGTGCTCCAAAGTGTGCACTTCGAGTTTTGTTTTAAGAACACTTGGCCTTACCCCTTCATTTTGAGCCATGTCTAGGTAGAATCGGCAAGATTGAACCGAGGCCCGCCCGGGCACCGCCGGGGGACAACCAGACCAACCAGTAGGCTTTCTTTCCGAAGTTTCCTCCCGGGGCCCTTAAATCATTGAATTCATAGGCATAGGGGCGTCCCAGGCAGTGGTTCATTCAATGAGAAAGAAAGACAGGAGGGCAGGATTCGTCGTGTCGAGCTAATTCATTCTGGGAAAAAAGGGGGAAGGGAGTCACCTGAGCTATGCAAAGGGAAGGAAGTCCTGGGCTGAGCCGGAGGTCACTTTTCCCGATCCACCCCGAAGGGTTTTTTCCCTCTCTCGCCCCATCATCGTACCCAGTCCTGCTATCGGCTCAGCCCTATCTATTCATCTCTTTTTTTACATGGAGATTTTTTGGATCTCTCTTGTTCATAGACCTTGAAAGCGGATCAATAGAAATTTCTCAAAGGATCTATCTATAGAAAGATCTAGATCTCTATCATCATCTATCTCTATATCTAGATATGGAAGAACCCTCGAAGCCTGTCCCCGACGACGATGCCCCCTGGGCGAAAGGAAAGGGGCCGCCATTCTCTTTCTTTCTTCAATCGTTCCAATCATTTCTCTCATTCCCTTTTGTTTGTTTTTTCGGGTTGGTTCGTTTCCTCCTCCTATCTACGCAATTATCTATCTTTGTTCGTGATCATCTTAGGCGAAAGGATAGGTATAAATTTTGTGGAGGGGCGGCTGTGAAAGGGCGATTCCCCCTTTTCCATTGAAGTAGGGAAGGGGGTGATTGATCTTTTTTTGAATCAGGCCTTACTGACCAAGTGGTGGTATAAGCTTCATTGCGGATGAAAAGAAGTCCTTGTGAGCGGAGCTACAAAAGGAAGTTCAAGCTCAAGAAATCCTCTCAATAGGGATTGGGCAAGCAAGCTGTTTGTTTATTTGATCTTACCCGGTTGTGAGACGGGACGTGAAGTCAACCAAGTACATGTGTGTTCATAGTGTCCCCGGCACCTTCCTCCTAGCTGAGTGTGGATGCTGAAGTTAGCTGGAGTGTGGGGCGAGTGCGTGGTAGATGGAACTCCTATTTACCGCATTTCTTCTTGCACTTCCAACTTGAAGAGGAAGAAGCATCTCTCTTTGCATCTTCAATAGATAGGAAAAAGGATCTTGACCTGAAGCCTTCGACCAAAGAAAGGGAGACTTGGTGAAGTCAGAGGTGGTTTTCCTTCCCTAGATTCATGGAAGGACTTTTTGAAGTTTGAGTGAGGAAGGAAAGTAAGGAAAGCGGGAAAGGTCCGATACAAAGGAAAGGGTTGCGAGGCTTAACGATTTAGAATATAGCTATTGAGGTGGCACCTGTTCCCCCGGGGCAGGGGTATATGCCCGTAGCTTTCTTCTGTCACTTCTTTCAGATCAATGAAGTGGAAAAGTAATAGAGTAAGGGACCCTTGTTTACAAAGAAAGCTGTCACTCCAAGAACTCGAAGTCAAGCATCTTCGGGAATATCCAGATTAGTCTTCAACTAGAGAAAGGATAGGAATCTCCTTTGCTGAGTTTTCTTCTCCAGCGGATGTAGCGGTAAAAGATTCTATTATTTCCGCGGTCTAGTTACGTCTTTCCTCTCCCTATCTAAAGAGCTCTATTAACATAGACCCTCTCCTGACTCTCTATCATTTTAAGAAAGCAGCAAATCCTTCTCTCTATTCTACTATCCGATCTCGTCTATTGAAAATCGATCTGAAATATGGTCATATCTTCGTTATCCCAATAGTAAACCTTCTTACTTCTCTTTGCATCTCGAAAGACGCAAAAGATCTGTTATTAGCTTATTTATAAGCTGTTGAAGGTCCTTAAAAGCCTTGATTTTTGGCTTACGACTTACTCGCCTTTTTCCTTAAAGCCTATATAGACAGACATAGACTGAGGGCATTCTGGGCATCCATGCTCCTGGCAATGGCAAGATCCGAGATGTCAGTTGCTTGTCTTCAAGCCTCAACCTTATTCTGACTCGTACTAGGGCAATCAGGTTTAAGTTAAGCCCGAACAACTTAGTTTTCCACTTCTCTTCCGACACAAGCTTCTTTGCCAAGCCTTCCCCATCAACTGGAAATCCAGTAAGAAAGGCAAGGGGCGCAACGGCAAGGCAATCTCAAATCATAATGGGAGTTTTAGGTTTATTTAGATAGATTCGCCTTTGGGGTTGTTACAGAATCGGTTCTTCAAGAAGGAGCTCTTAGTACGGTGGATGCATCGAATGCAAGCTGTAAGGAAGAATAATTCTCTTAGCAGACAAGAATGAAATTCAATTAGTCCCACACTTCCCACAGGAATCGAAGAGTACGCAAGCACATTCATTTAATGGGAAAGCTTTCCTTGGCTAGGCCCCTATGAAGAAAGATGCCAATTCCCAAAAGCAGTAACAATAGCAATAGCAGTAGGAGTAGCATTAGGAATTAAGACCGTCAGGCCTCATTCATCAAAGTGGCAGTCCTTAGGGGCTGAAAAAGAGCCCAGATTCCCCGCAACAAGCTTGGAAAGGAAGAAGACACGAAGGGAGGAGTTCCGCTTAGCCTTTGCTCCTCTTTGATAGAAGTAGCTCTTTTGTTTGCCAGAATGGCTTGTTAGCAAGAAAATGCCTTCTTAGGAAGTGAAGAAGAATACACCTGCTTGAGAATGCCCTCTTGTTGTTCTCGAAAGATGGAGGGGGGCAGATTTCACTAAGGAAAGGAACTGAACTAATGGACGAGGAGGAAGAGAATATAGAAAAATTGCCGACATTCAAGCATACTATAGATGTTCCAGAACTGCTAAAGGGAAGTTCTAGTAGAAAGGACAACTAAGCGAAAGGCCTTCTTAGAAAGGCGGAGTGACATGTAATGCCCTATTTCCTAACAGTGAAATCTAAGATCAGACAAGAAAGAAGCTAAAGGCTAGGCAAAGAAGACGAGGGAGAAATCATAGGTGAAAACGTTGGGTTACCAACTCGGGTGGGTTCTCACACCAAAGTTCCTTTGTTTCGGGCAAGCCCAATTACAAACAAAAGATAAGGTCGGTCCCGTACTCAAACCAAATCAGAAGGGCGGTACTCACTCAGATGGAAGAATCCCAGGTCGGTCCCTTACCCGAACAAAGGCTAGACCGAAGGTCCCGTCCCACGGGTTAGGTGCTTAGCTGAAGGTGGAAGGCGAAGCCAAGGCAAGAGCAAGGGTTGAAAGACAATATAGAAGAATTCCATCTCCCCTATTTGTTCCATTCTCAATGGTTGGTCAAGTTGAGATGAACTACGGGAATCTATATATGGACTTCAAGGTCAATCAACCCATGCAAGGAAACTCGACGGAATTTGTTTTTTTATGGATTCAAGCAAAGAATGAGAAGTATGGCTTGGCTAGGGAAGTAGTAGTAGTGGCAGAGGTCGAGCTTTGAGATGAGAAGAGGGCTGAGTCGTCTAGCTTTTATTCCAAAATCACGTATCACCGATCAGCCTATTCGAGAGGAGCTGCTTGCCTTGCCCACTTCAATAAGGAAGACTCCATCCATCTAACCCATATCCATTGGAACCAGAAGCGAGTGGTAAAGTCACCCTTTGGCTAAAAAACGATTTGTATGCGTGGCGCAACACACACCTTTGCAAAAGAAGAGAAAGAACGGAAAGAAGCAGGCCCACAAGACGACAAGTGGATTGAATATCCTTTGCTTTCGTCACCGGTGCTATTGAATCCGCATTTAGAAGAAAGAGCTCCCGGACTGAATTGCTTTGAGTGGGGCTTGCCCATTAATTAGATCACCTGAGTAAGCCAAGAAAGACGAAAGCAATGGATGTATGTGACAAAGAGAACTTATGAACATGAAAGCCAGCCTGTTCCCTAAATATTTTAGGAAGCGAAGAAGACAGAAAAAAGTTTGGTAATCTTCTCCCTTTGGTAGGCATTTACCCAAGGCACTGATATTATGAGTCTCTCGATTATACGTGAAATAGGGAGTTCAAGGTCTTATTCGTCTTTCTTGGCCTATGTGAATATGAGCCAATTCCGGAAAGTGAATAATTCACTATTGAAAGTGCAAGTCGACGTTCCTGATATGAAAGTGAAAGTGGAGTGAAATCTGGATATGAAGGTTCAAGTCCAGTTCCAATCTGGATATAAAAGTGATGTTCAATCGTCGAAAGTGATCTCTCTTTTGTTGTTCTCTTTTAGTCCGCTTTTCTTTTTTCTTTCTTTGGAGTCGGGTTCTTAAGACAGGACTGGAAATCGGGTTTTCTGAATATCTCTCTTCCGGAGAAGTCAGTTTGTTTGAGATCAAAAGAGTGCCCTCGAGAGACTAGACTGATAGTAACAGTAGTGCGCCTTCAGTTGAGGAGAACTGTTCACAAGCAGTGGTTATGAGCTCTTTCTTGTGGAGGTTCAGAATAGGTAATTCCTTCACTTCAGTTGCACTAGTGGATTGAATAACCTTTTCTTTAGTTCTAACAAAGTGCATGTGTTGTTGGTTAATAAAAACATGAGTTTCGATAGGCTGGAGGAAAGATACTATAAGTAGGAGAAAGAAAGACCCTATAAGAGACCGGAACTCAATACGATTCAACCAATCAAAATTGCTTTGCTAAAGATACCCGTTCCGCTGTTCCTTTACCGGCAACAACTATTGAATAACAACCTTCGCTTTGCTTTCGCATTGGATCTCGGCATTAGCAAATCTAAAAATAGAGTAGATCCCGGGGCGTACCTAATGGTTTCATTGATTTGAATGGATTGATCCGTTGTACCGTTGTAGGAATCCTCATCCGATGTACGAATCCCGTGGAGGAAGTGGGGAAACAAATCCAATTATTTGATTTTGATAGGAGCAGTGCCGGTATTGAGGGTTTCTCTATCTCTTCACTCATGAAGTTAATACAAGTGAGGATTGATTTCAGTTATTCATATAAGAAATAAGAGGAATAAATAATCTCGGGGAAGACAGGCTTTCTCGCTCTCGGCACATCTTCTCTAGGGATTCTTCTCTACCTTCTTGCGTTGAGATGCCATCAACTCTTTCCTGGGGAATCAGGTCAATACAATACTCTTGGAAAAGCAAGCTATAGCAGATCCTTGAGTATAGAGAAAAAGGAATGGAGTTTCATTAGCTCTCTGCGCACATCCAGTATAATACCTTTGCGAGCCCCTACGGAAAGGGGTGCCGTGTTGTCTTTACAATGGGGGTGATCCTGGTTTCCAAAAGTTGCTGGTTGGTTGTATCTTTTTCTATTGGCAATCCCCAATCTGTTGCTTGTTCGTTACGAACAAAAGAAGCCGATACCAGTTCTGGTGTTTATCCAGCGGAGGCTCGTATCTCTTCCATGTGAGACCAGCGACCTCAGATCATCCCGGACTTATGTGTTGGAATAGCTTCGTTATGAGTTGAAGCAGCCTCAGCTACTATTCCTACTAAGGAGGAGTCGCCTTTTCCCCTCCCTTTTGCAATCCCATGTTGATGTAAGGAAGCTGCTTTAGAGTATTGGCAAAAAAAACATTACATGCAGGTCCAGATCTCCTTGCGTTCGTTGGTGGTTGACTACCGGGAAAGGGCAGAATAGCAACAGTGAGGAAGCATACCACCCAAAGCAAGACGTGAAAACCTTCTTCGTATCCAAAAGCCCCTTTTAGTCTGTCTGGCCTTAGTATTTATGATACATAATCGCATCTTCTCCCCCTTTCTCGTATCTCCACGGAAGTAAGTACTGGTATGATCGGAACTAGTATTTAGATATATGTGACCCTCTAGCAGTTTGACTCCGTTGATGGTATACGGAACTTCCTTCCTGCGAAAGGTCGAGTTCGTAAATCAAGCTTGTAGAAAAAGCGAGTACCGGTATTTGATGGTGATGGTGAGGATGACTAACCTCGCTCTTGCAACCATGAATATTTTCTAGATACTACGGGCATATACCTTCTTCCGAAGGGTCCCCGTCCTATCTTTTTCGCCTTCCGCTCTGGAATCGACTATTGGTGGGTTGTAATGTGAACCTATGGATCTCAATGAACAGCTTCGATACCACAAAAGGATGGGCAAGAAAGACAGCAGGTGTTGAGCCAAAGCCCTAGTTCATACACAATCATAATGTTGGTCAACCATCCAAACCGGGATTCCTGTTATTCATACGAAGGAACAAGAAAATAAGAAGTATGGGATAAATGGTTTTTGAGTTGGGCATGATGAAAGCGGGTACAATGGCATTACTTAGAAGCTATTATGTCCTGTCTTGGCTTTAGCAATAAGCTTGTGCGACTGATGACTCCCTCCATCCCTGGCATCGCCAAGACTAATGGATAAGGTTTTGTCGCATCTTAATCGAACCGCATGCGGAGCTCAGCTCCTAAGAAAATAATAAGAAATATCTAGTTTTGTTTCATAAGTGGCGAGCCAAGGAATAAGAATACCGCCCCCTGATCTGTATTTCAAAAGCGGATTCAGCGCTGCAAGAAATAGAATTATGCATAGATTGACCTGTAAAGAAAGACGAACCGAACAGTGCTAAGCAAAGAAAAACTCTCTTATTTCTATGCTCGATTCAATCTCTACTCATCTGCTTTTAGTTCTACTTTCTGTATATGAAGTCCGAGCTTTTCGAGCTGCTCAGTTCTCGCTATGTCATTTCTTGGTTTTTAGTGCATTCACTCAATTCTTTGTGAAGTCCATGGACATGTTGTGGTTCATTGCAGAGAACAGCCATCACATGGATCAAGCTATAAGGAATCACCCGCGAGCGAGGGCAAGTCTCAATTACGGTAGGAATGGAATACACCAATCATAACTCTGGTCTGGTCCCTAGTTCCCTAAGTAGTTAGTGAAACTTCCAGCTGGACTGACTGGATTTAGAGCTTAATGCTCCTATCTTTGAACTAGAATCTTAGCGCTTATTTCATGAAGATAGCTACTTTAATTGATACAAGAATGCCTACTTTGGACCAATAGGATCTACTCCTACTTGAATGCCAATCCAATCTCTTTCCCAATAAGAATTCCTAATCCCTAAATCCAAGCAAGGCATGATTGTTAGTCAGGATAACCAGCTTACGTACCGCATTAAGAAGTACCGACTATGCTTTTTCCGCTTCTTGGTCAATAGGACCTACTTCTCTGGTAAAGTAACCTTCAAGACGGGTTTGGAAACTTAGGCATACAACATTAAAAAGTTCAGAAACCTCCGTCTTTTGGTCCTATTTTATTCGATTCAATGTGGGAATGACTAAGACAAGTTAGGCGAAACAGATATGCATGCACCATAGAGGTTTATCCACCATAGGTTTGTACACAAGAATAGTAGTCACAGCGAGGGATACAAGCTTCTCATAGAGCCAAATTGAAATGGCAAGATAGAAATCTGCCGTTGGTGGAGATGGAAAGCTTTGTATATTCTACGCTCGCTTAGAGATGAACCATACTTGATCACTTGATTGACCCACTTGGTGCCATAGGGTTGCCTACTTTTGCGCTAAGGGATCTACCGCGGGCTGTGCCTAGCGGATCGCATACAGATCTATAACCTAGTCATTACTCAAAAGGTTTCTCGCTTGAATAGGCTGTAATAGATCCTTCGATAAGAAGAGGCCTAGCTGGCTTTATGGATCCTTCCTCGCAGAGATGAGAATGGAATCCAATAGAATCGAACATAGTCAAGTCAGCTCGAGGCAGAGGTATCCATCCTTAGGCCTGGACTCACGAGACCAGGTTGGGTGCGGAAAAGGTGATGAGAAGTGTTTGCATAGAATTTATGGGTGTTGGCTATTCCTTTCCTTGGCCATGGCCAGTAGAAAGAATGGAAACCTTGGCCAGTAGATGGAAAGGGTACGGGAATGGGGATAGGGAAAGTGTACCATTTCTTGTTTTGGTATGGGTGCGTGCAACACTGATTATTGATCGAGGCTCGTAAAAGAAAGACTTGGGTTTGATAGATCTCCTAGACTAGAATCACTCCTTCCGGCATGCAAGACTTGAGTCGCCATCTCCATATCGGGGTCTGGGAAGCTCGTCTGTCTGTTTGGGGATTTCGATTTCCAATCTTAGGCTGTATGAAACAGAAGAATGAGAGAACTAGTTTCAAAGGATAGCGATAGCATTCCCGGAAAGTGAGCTTGACCCACGGATTCCAGAATGATGCAACAAGAAATGGTAGCTTTCTGTGTTCCTAGGTGGATGGGTAAAGGCATTCCTAAGATGAAGATGCGGATGAAGATGGGGCTGGGCTATTGGTAACACCATTCCAGGCTCTCCAATTCGAATAGATCAATGGCTTGGTCTAAGCTTCCCTTGGTTCTTCCGTTTCGAGAGGAGGGGTATCAGATTGTGCATAGGTTGGTGGGTCAGGCTCGGTGTGAATACCTTTTGTGAGTGACTCACCATTCCTGCTTGATCTGTCTCCTGCTCCATCCCCTGCTCCTGCTAGAAGGGCTTACGATGAATAGATTGTTGGAATGGCTTTAAGTGAAAGGGAATCCGGCAGCTTATATAGCGCTAGTGAGAGGCATCGCTACCGGTCCGGGCCTCGATTTCTTTCCTTGTCTCCATTCTGATTGATTCGCTTCTTCGCGCAAGCACTTGGTTCGCCCCTTACTATAACCATCCCACTCAATCTTTTACACCGATGTTTCGTACTCTCTCGACCAGGTCATCATAAGAAAATACTGCCAAATCTTTCCGAAATGAGAGAAGGAGGGAAGGCGCGCTACAACTAACTGCTGAAAAACACAAGATTAGCGCTAAGAAGCAACCCTAGTTTAAGTACTAGCGTCCCACCCCAACGTTCTTGTACTTCAAAATACTCTCCCCCGCTTGCTGCTCGCCTCAGCCAGATGTGGCTTATGTAGTGGTCGGCATTCCTACGTGTTCCGACTGATCCTCACTGGAGATTATATGAGGGGTCTTGGAAACTGTCGTGACGCTTTGGTGACGAAGGTCACCGGGGTGACTATGGAAGGATTCCGTGGTAGTCTCTGACTCCCTCCAACTCAATCAATATCAAGAACATGTCGTGAGCATGGGGTTTGGTTAGGCTTGGTTGAGTTTGTAAGAAAAGATAGTAGGTTGAGGGGCTTCATTGATTAGTAAACCTACGGTGCTGGTAAGGTCGGGACCGTGGTCGTCCGTCTCCGCTTTGCCGGCCGATAAGATCACTGAGATTGACCAGCCAGCTGGGTAGGTTTGGCTATTCCTTTCTATTGAAAAGGAGTCAGCTGTCTGCGCGAGTCACCTTCCTTAGGCTCCGAGTCACCTTCTTCTAAGCTTCGCTGGACGACACGGCATTCTTGTTCTATAGGCCGGCCGTACTTGTGATGGTTCCCCAGGATCCAATAAATCCACTTAAGTCTACGTTGCCGCGATATTGTTCTATGGAAGCGGGTGGGCTGCTTTTTAGAAGTTCGGGCCAGTTTTTCATTTAAAAAATAAAAAAGGGGGGGAGGGATTGACCTTTCTAACGCATATTCTGTCGTACCGGCATGGCCCCACTGATTTGTTTTCGATCGGAGCATCAAGCAGCGCAACCCGGTTCTACTTGACTAAGCCCCGTTCTTGTCCAAGGAGGGAGTTTGCTTTACCCAACTCCCCTTTTTGATAACAAGGCAAAAACCTCCGACCCGACATTCATGAGTTTCGAATGAAGAATGAAGAGTGCCCTGCCCCTCTTTTTTTCCCTAAATCTTGGATTTGGAAGTTGGTAAAGACCCACCCCTTGTTTAAGTCAGAATGAGTCCCCGAGACATTGGCTTCCGCCAACAGTGAACTATTAAGGATCGCATCCCGCGCATATTCTACATTATAGCCTGCAACTAATTCAGCTTCCGCTTCTGGGAGATCAGACGGAGCTCGATTAGTTTCTGCTAGACGAGGAATAAGGAACATAACCAATACGGGGAACAAGGGAATACCGGACCATATCTGCTTTTGCGCCATGACAATCTCACTCGAATTACAGGGACCTACACATATTAGTACAGTATACCGGGGTCCCCGGCCAGAACCACACGTGCAAGTTTCCCTGCATGTGGCTCGTCCGTGCTTTTATCCGAGGTGCTGCCTGCGACTCTGCATGGGAGAAGAGGGCTGAACTGCAAACTTTCGTGTTCAGAGCATTGCATTGTCTAAGGGAGTAGGGTGAGTAAGATGCGCCTACCAAGCTAAGCTTTCGTCGAAAAGGTGTCACTGCTTCCTTTTTGGCGCCCGCCCTTTATTTAGATGTTGGGGCAAGGCAAGCCCAAGGGAAGTCTAGGTTGGCGCTCCATCTCGGCCGGCATCCTGCTCTCAAGAGGGTGTGGTCCTTGAGCGAACTAGTCATGTGCTGTGTTGCTCCAACGCAGGGGCATTTGGTGAGGAGCTACGGTCTGGTGGTTGACAAGCCACTGATCGGAGGCGACTGGACTGGAGTGCTTTCATCAAATGATGCATGTGGGCTGAGCCATTCCCATCCCAAGTGGTGGCCCGATTCGGCCTGGCCTGGTCGAAAAGAGATTCTAAATCTCGAATATGCGCACCGAGAATAGATATCTATGTTAGCTAGCGGGGGCGGGCTTTCCTCTGGTAGTCCCGCTGCGTCCTTTGACAGTCCGTCTCGTCTCATCTTTCTTTGGCTATACTTGTAGCCAGCCATATTAGCTCCACATTCCACCCTTTTTGATTTCTGACGAAAAAGGCAGTCATCAGTCGCCCCCTTTCCTATTTAGCTTTGCTTGCTGCCTATTATGAGAATAGGTCCCGGTTCAAGTGGACCGCCTTTCATCATCATCTATACAGCTGCCACGCACGATCCCATAGGAACGATTTCATCGCCCTAAGAAGCAGAACGCGCCATCACCTACAGCCCTTTCCTCTGCCGGGGACTTTCACGAAATGAAAACGGGCGGCATCATCGTATGCTCGACATTAGTTGCCCTGGTGTATATCTTGGAGTACTCCTATGGCCGATCTGTCACCCATACATGAAGGCCTTGGCCCCGTCCCGTGTGGAGAATGCCCCCCTTATGGCACGGCTTAGTCTGTTATTTTCTTTTGTCAGAGTGGATTCGGACCGCCACTTCTCTGAAAGCATGGTTCTTGCCTCCCTCTCTCCTCCCTCATTGGAGCTCGTCCATTCGTTGGGTGATCCCTTGCTCTCATGTTCGAGTGTTTGCTCGTCGTTTAGGCTGGTGAGTTACATTTTTGCTCATTGCAGTCGCCTCTGGGGTTCTTCTCACCTGGGTAGTACCAGGACCCTTGTGCCCCGGACTGCACTGCCCGCCCTATGACCCAAAACTCAAAATGAGCCTTGCGACGAGACGCGAACATTCCTCATGCTGCGGTTCCCTCCGGTCTGTTCCCGGGTTGGGTTAGGGGAAGATCCGAGCGATTGCCTTCGCGGATCCAAACATGCTCACAAGGCGTACAATAAGAATAAGACCAATAGAGACTTCATAAGGGACCATTTGAGCTGCAGATCATAATGCTCCTAGAAAGGCATATTTCGAATATAGAGGACGTTCCCAACAATCCACGAGAATATCATACCCAACTATGAACCGTACGAGCACATCCTCTGTCACCCCCACCGCGCTTACGGCTCTATACCCCAACCCAACTTGCTCTGGCCCTGGGTCCTCCCGCATCTCTTCCTCGGTAAGCGGACCGTGGAAGCTGGGGAGTATCCGCTTGGGACTGATAGAAAACAACATATCTTTTCCCTCCCGACCCCTATAAAAATCTAGTGGAAAACGATTTTACATCCATCATAGATTGAGTATAACCAGTGTCTTTCATTCATTAGTAAGTAACACTGGCATAACACTGGCATTAGAAGTTGTATAAATTATGAATCTATACATTATGAATCAATATACATTATGTAGTGATCTACATTATGAATTTATACATTATGACACCCGCATAAGTTTAGTAGGAATGTAATTAAACAAAAGACACTGGCATAACACTAGCATAACCAGAAAGAGGGAAAGTGTTGAAAATCTAGTGGAAAGAGGGATAACATGCTCCATTTGAACTTGTCCACACTGGCATAACCAGTATCTCCCCGGAACTAAGAGGCATGGATACCCATCTTTATCGATTCAAAGAAATGAATAAGTATCAGCGAGGCGGGGAATACGGGCCCGGTAGAGATAGGGATGATCGGCAAGCGCTACGAGCGGGGCCGATGTTTCGTGTTGTCGGTGGCCATCGGATTGTTCAGCGTGCCCATGCGGATCCCTACCAATGTCCTAGACTACAAGTTCGACAAACTTCCGGCTTGGGTCAGGATACAAAGTTACCCGGGATGGGCTTGCCCTCTGGATCACGCTGGGTCCTTGCTTGTTCCAACGTCATGCTAGGAATGTATCACGTGCCCATGCAAACCAAAGGAAAGCAGATACAACTATTACAGATCCTAGTCCTATTTCCCATCAGAACATAAGGGAGTGGGCTTCCTTTGTAACAGCTCTGTTCTGGTCGTGGCTCACCTCACTGGACCAACGCTTCTGGTCGGAAGCTGGTCGATCGCCTGGTCGGCAACCGGCACAACACCCTTGCCAGTGGGATTTCTATTGGTTTTCGGACTATGCACAATGAAAGTTTCCAAAAAAGGAGAGCTCTAAAAACAGCGTTCTACGGGGAGAATGTGATTTTTGTATACTTTGACCCCATACTGGCATGAAACTGATCAGAAAAAGGACCTCAAAAACACCCATTTATTAGGGGAATGTGAAAATTGATGGTTTTCGCCCATACTGGCATGAAACTTTCTCTTTTATTGAGCTCAAAAACAGGCAGAGGGAGATTAGAAAAAGTGTCAAATCCAATAGAACAGAGAACGATGGCCCAAACAGAACAACTTACTTCCTCTATCCGAGTTGGCAATCAATATCAAGATCAGAGCGCCAGAGCAATGAAACAACAAGTCCACCGTCCCTTCACCAGCCAAAGAAAGGAGAAGACTAAGCAGCTCAATAGGGTCTCGAGTACGACTATAGTACCAAAGCTTGGTGCTTCTACCAGTCAAGCAATTACCATGGGTGGATATTCAATAGAAAGCCTACTTGAGTAGGTCAAACAGCGGAGATCTCTCAGTTCCAATGGCTGGATCTCAGAATCGCGTAGATGGGTAGAAGTAATGGGCAAACACACCTAAGTTAGAGATTTCAACTACTACGGTAGTGATGGGGTGCCTGTTTACCTAAGTAGGCCTAGTTCTTTCTATAATGAGCATTCGCGTCCGGGGACTTTGATCCAACTTCAGCCGATGGGGAAACGGCAAGGGATGCACCGGTATCTGGACACGTGATGGACCCAGTAGTAAATATTCCTTTGTGGAAGGCTTTGGTTATACCTGGGTGGCAAAGCGAAGTTTCTGGTGGGTAGGTGTCTAAAACAACCCTCTGCAAGGAAGCACACCCGTATCAATCCTTTAATCGGAGACTAGACAAGTGTTAGGAAGGACAAAGGAGACAGACAGAATTTACATCAGAAAAAAGGACTTTTTGAAGTTTGAGTGAGGATAATTGTCTTAAATTTCGGAGAATCGGCTGAAAAAACGCGGAATTGTCTTCGCCTTTGTAAGCGAAAATGTCCAGTAAAGCCTATCTCGCTTTTAGCCTTCATGGTGAATGGCCCACCCTTTCTTTGAACCTTGTCAATGATCGAACGAACTTACAGATATGAACTGAGTGCCATTTGATGAGTAAGATCGAACAAGGGAGAGGGATATGGAAAGGATGAAGTAATGAAAGAGGAAGTCATTGCTAGTAGTAACGACTTGTCACGATCCATTGGTTCATATAGAATCCATGTCCTAGGTCTATCAAAAAACATTCTTTTCGCTAAGCATATATAATAAAATAGAGTGAAAGGGTCCACCCCGAAACCAAGGGGGTACTAACTAACAGCTGAGTCCTCTCCGAACCGCAGGAGATAGTTGCCCATCATACGGCTCACCAACTTCACTTGCCTCTAAGGGGGGCTCGCTCCGGGCAGGTTCGGATCACTTACTATACACGGCCCTACGAAGGGGTTAGGAGCGTTTTCAAGATGATTCTTTCTTTGTCGAGACGAAAAAGGAACCCATCTTTTCGATTGAAA
Organism: Triticum aestivum; assembly: GCF_018294505.1. Taxonomy (NCBI): domain Eukaryota; kingdom Viridiplantae; phylum Streptophyta; class Magnoliopsida; order Poales; family Poaceae; genus Triticum; species Triticum aestivum. The sequence goes on from NC_057806.1 coordinate 239,935,188, forward strand.
AATGTGAGTCTGTTTTGCCCACTTTATCCGTCCCCCTCTATCAAAATGATCAAAAAGGCATTTCAAATGCTTCTTATTCCCGTGTTTGATCTTATCCATCTCTGCCCCGCTTCCATGTGGGCAGAGACCCCTGTAGAGAATGAAGAGGAGCCAAGGATCTTACTCTCAAGAGTGCTTCGATAGGCTCCACTCTCTCCCCTGAATAAGTCAGGCTCCGTTAGCCTGGGCTGAGATGGGGATAACGAGTCGACGATTGAAGCCCCCAACGTTCTGCCAGACACTGGACATGGGTAAGCTCTGTAAATGTGTAGAGCCAAGTGTAGTGTGGTGTAGTAGTAGGCACTTCTAGGCCCCTTCCCGGCTACTAGATCACTCCAGTGCTTCGGGTACTACGGACCCTCTGCCATCCATTGCAGCAGAGCCGTTTCATGAGTGGGGGGGCTAAGCGCAGTTCTTTGAATCAAAGGTTTCATGAAATCGAAATCGATTCTTTTTTAGATATCTGGATAGATAGATGGATCTATCTTTCTATTCAGATATCTTTTGCAATCAGCCCCAAATCCTTGATTTGGCCAGGAAACAAAGCACTGCTTTGGGCCCAGGAAGCGAAGGGAATGAGCTCGGCTGCTTCTCCCCCACACTTCTTTATTTCTTCGTGCCCCTTCCGCATGCGCTTCGCACGCCATTGGCGCTTTGCTCTCCTCTTATTTCATCATTGGAGGGTTCGGATGGACTTCGCCGTTCTTTCCCAACGAAAATGGAAAGGGCTGTATCACATCGAGATGTCGATTCGTTTTCCGCCCCAAATGAGATGGGGAATTAGTCACCTCTGTCCCTTCATCTTTTTGAAAGGAATCGAGGCCCGGCCCGGCTCGCGTCGTTCCAACAACCGACGGGGAGCACCTCAGTATACGATCGCACACAGTAACTGGGAGTCCTATTACACCTAAGGCCAACTTCCATTCACCAAACCCAGGTTCATCTCGTGTAGTGATTGTGGACTCGTACAAGGATATGGAGTCAACGGTTGATGTATCAGACTCGACCGTGTCTTTCGTAGCATGCATTCCCATCTGTGTTGCAACTGATTCGGTAAGCTACGTGTCTGGTGCACGGAAAACTGCCTTCGGTCTCCCAACCTTACTCATGGCAACCTTCCTGCCGCCCAACGACCTATAACGCTAGTCACTACTCCCACTGGGGCTAGGAAGTAAGCCCCACAACCCACAGCGGCGAAGAACAAATAGAATTTGCTACAAAAGCCGGCTAACGGGGGTATTCCTGCGTATGAGAACATTGTAATGGAGAAGGTCATAGCCGAAATAGGATTCATTTTGGCTAGAGCGCCCAAATCCACTATATATTTGACACGGGTTTGCCGTAATGCTGGAACTATGGCGAATGCATCTATCGTCATTGATGCATAAATAAATATACCAATTAGTAGTGATTGAATTCCTTCTATGGTTCCACATGAGAAACCAGTACGAATATAACCTACATGTCCAATCGAACTATGAGCTAGAGGTCTTTTGACTTTCGTTTGGGCCATGGCAGCCAGTGCTCCTAAGATCATAGAAGCAATGCTGCAGAAAAAGAAGATTTGTTGTAATGTACCCCCATAGGAAGCAACAATAGAAACACGTGACATATTTGCAGAAATAGAGATTTTAGGCGCAATAGAAAGGAATGCTGTCACCGGGGTGGGTGAACCCTCATAGATATCAGGTGCCCACATATATAGAGTCAAAAGAGAGATTGAGTCCGAGGGAGAGGGGGGTTTTCTTGGGGCTCGAGAGATTGAATAGATAGGGCCCCACAAGTTGTTAATTCGCCGCTGGGGAATTCACACAAAAGGGAAGGACTTATTCTCAACGAAAAAAGTGCTCTCTGAATCGAACGTGAAAGTTGTTTTCCATCAGACGGCTGTTCACGTAACTCCACTCTCGGCTTGGATTATATATCCATTTGGTCCGCTCTCGGCCATTCCACACGCTGCCTAGCAGAGACGTGGTTATCTGAAGTGGATTCTCTCTTTTGTAGTAGATGCCGAACCTGCTGCTCAGTGGGCGGGCGCAGCAGCTACATGGACCCCTTTCTTTATGTTGTTGCCAGCGCTTTCCCGGGCCGAGCCGGAATTCTTTATTAGAACGTCGACAGGCAAAGCCCGAAGGAAGGCTGCTATCCCCTCGGCCTTCTTCCTTTTCGATGAAAAACAAATCGACATCTCAATCTCCGAAAGCGTTTTCCTTACCCAGCTAATATCCCCCCCTTCGTCGAGCCTTTCCTTTAGTGGTAAGGGATATGCACCTTATCTGAACGTCGGCAGGCATTCCGGAATTCTCCTTTTTTGGCCCCGGGTGAACATAGGCTCAAACATGATTGGAGGGGTCCTAGCTACGCCATGCGTTCAATAAAAAAAGCAAGCCTCTGGGAAGCTGCAGGGATTACAAAAAGAGGGTGCTTTCCTGTGTTGCACTGAAAAAAGGACAAAGGAGAAGACGCTCTTCGACTTTCTTTCTTCCTCCCGCGCCCGCCTAAGCCCGGCCCGCGTTAGAGGGGAAGATTAGCAAAGCGGAAAAAGACAGAGGGAGGGGGAGCTGCATCTTATTCTCTTCGCGAGAACTTCAGGATCGGAGAAGCATTCGGAAGGGGCTAGGCCTTCATTTCGTTGGCAGAAGCAGAAACGATCCAATCCATTCGGGGCTTCGGGGAACCCAAAAACAAACTCTGTTTACTTTTTTCATAGATAGATGATATATATAGGAATAATATATACATTCCTTTACTTTAGATGTCTATGTATCTATTTTGGAATCATCTCCCGATTCTCTTTTTTTCTAATTCGCACTGCTCTTTCTCTCTAAATTGCATCAAAGAAAATAGAGAGAGAGAGAGAGAGAGAGAGAGCAGATGGATCCTATCCCCTATAACGAACACTCATTCCTATCTATTGATAGAAAAGAAAGATCTTCGTCACGGACTTTTTCTTTGTTCTTTTTTTTTAGATTGAAGGAATTCCTCATATCCAAGGCAGCTCCCCACAAACACCCCACCCATATGACTATGCCCCCTTTTGAATCGACAGTAGATTGGGCTTCATAGCTACTTTCATTCTAAAGACGAATATTAGTCAATAGGCAGGCTTCTTTCAGTAGAAAACATATTCATTTTCACCGGGCTCCGCGCACCTTTGGTACTTCTGGAGGGCAAGCAGTTTTATAGTGACTTCTTTCTTAGGGTAGGGCGACGAATACTTCCAATTCCGGAAAGGTCATTGGGTCGCCTTTGGAAGCTAAAGCGAAAGTTGTAGAAAGCCGGGAGAAAAAGTGAAAGCATGCTCGAAACGGCCTATACCCTAACCCTCGGAAGCGAAGACACAAAGCGTCACTTTTTTCAAAAGGAAGGAGTTTTTTCTGACTGAATCCATCCATAAAGCCGCCAAGGAAACAAAGTTCGTTCCCTTTCATCAAGTGAGTAAGGTAGGCAAACCACTTAAGCTTTGCCTTAGACTGACGGAACAAAGCTAAGAAGTAGGCTGAATGGAAAAAGGAAAGGGACAAGGGCGGTCATCGCTTGGCGCGAAGGCTGCTGGTTCGGTACAGTACTAAAGGTCCTCGGACTTCCAGGCGGTTTTTCTTTTGGGCTGCTGTGAACCCTTGGATCTCGCCAATACAGCCTCTTATGGTTTTCGTTACCGAGATATATTTTCTTTTTTCCCAGGGATTTTTTGGGTAATCAGCTCCCATGCTGCAAACAGTTAAATCTGAACCTTGTCGCTCTTCTTTCCTCGTGGGCAGGAAGCACACCAGCAGCGTGCGTTGCGTGATTCCACTGTGTTTTTTGCACTTGACTGGGTGGACAGTTGGCCGTAAGATAACTTCGATTCGCCCGGCCAGCAGGCGGGCGGCGTGCTTATCTTGTGTGACAACACTACAGAGCGAGTAGCTCTTCTAGTCGGGCAGCTGTGTGACAACACTCCTGAGAAAGCGGCGCTTTTGTGTAACATGCTATGGTCTCAACGCCCTTACGAGGTAGTGATGGGTTTCACGCGCTCTAAGCCCGGCCCGCGCGCAGTTTGGAGGATTGGCCGCTATCTGAGCGGTACCACCCACCCTACCCTACTACCTATAGGGGGTCGTCCGTCCTACAACCGCCCGAAAAGGAACTGCAGTAATCTTGAATAGGAATCCTACAGCGATAAAAAGAATCCCCATAAAAATACCACTAGATCGAGCACCAGTGATTTCGTATCCGGTCAAAATCTTGGCTAATTGATCGAAGTGGGTAGCTCCAGTAGACCCATAGATCATGGAACAAATAGGGTGGGTAGGCCCAACCACCACACTACACGTATAGACGCGAACCCCCCTCCTTACCGTACGTGCGACTCTCACTGCATACGGCTCGCACAAAGACTCCAAAATCCATCCCGAGCTTTTTATTCCACCTCTCCCTCCTCTCCAATCCTCGATCAAACTAGCCTTCCCCAGCAAAAAAACGTATCCGCTTTAGCAACAAAGCGCTCATCCCTTGCTTGTTCTTGAGCGCGCAAGGCGCTCAAGACGGTGATTCTTGCTTAAAAAAGGGCTAAAGCACTCCAGCTTCGAAGTTGGAGTTTGCAACTTCAAAACTACAGGTTTTAGCCCTCCTGTTGGGTGGGCGCTTCCTTCGTCTATCGTATGTCTCGCTTGGCTTCGTCCCGAACCAAGGAGGCATGATGGCGGGCGCGTGCGTGTGCCGACTGCAGAGACTACAAGCCGATGCCGGAAGCGACTCGCTTCTATTCTCGATTGGATATAGATGGGGAATCTCTATAGATCGTCTTTTTTCGACAATCTCTCTAAAAACCATACGAGAAAATTGCACTTCACGGCACGGCAAAAAAAAGAGCTTCGCTCGGTTGGCCCTCCTAGGCTTCCGCCTACTTTCTCTTCTCTTAAGTCTACAACAAGTGGGAGAGGCAGGATTCGAACCTACGTAGAAAACCTTCAACAGATTTACAGTCTGTCGCTTTTGACCGCTCGGCCACTCTCCCCTTCCCGGGGATACGCCCTCCTCAAACAAAGGGTTCCTGAATAAGAAGGATGGCGGCCTTCGTTCTTAAGTTAAGAAGAGCAGATGGAACTATTAGATTTGCTAGCGTTCCGGGAGAATAAATAAGGTCATTTAGTAAGTTCATAACAATTTATGTAAAGCAAGGGGAAAAGCTTCTACGACAGCTTCCCCCTCATTGCCATCGTCGGCCTTCCCCAGCTCCCCTCCTTCGTCGCTTCTGGCTAAGCATCTTTCGGCGGAGGAAAGGAGGCGACTAGTCGCTTCTGGCGAAGCAGCGAGTTCAAGAGCAAGTGAATGAACGAGCAGCGAGTGAAGTGCAACAGTCGTAAGTAAGGCTCGCCATGTTCCTAAAAGGAGTGACCATCTTTTCTTCCCTTCTACTGACACTGAGCGAGCAGCAAGCATAGGCAATAGTTTCCGTAGGGGTGGGGCGCAAGCAAGCGTTTTCAGGCTCCGCTAGCTAGCGTACTCTTCTGCTATCAATGAAACCGAAATAAAAAACCAGTGCCCTTTTGTATAGATCGAGACGCAGTACTTTTTCTTTACTTCTTCCATACTAGGAAGAATGGAAGGAAATCCTTCGATAACACTTTTTCCTTATTTGAAGAAATGATATCCGACGCCCGTGGAAACTCTTTAATTTCAAAAAAGTTCTTCTTCTTAAGAAGCAAATAGCATTTCTTATTGATTTGTCTCCTGGACTAGACCTATGTAGATTCGGAATTATCCGTTGCTACGCTGTTCCCAAGGACTAGCAAAATCGAAATAGCGAAATTCTTGGGTCATCTCAATGGGTTCAAAAACCACATGTTTCTCTGGATCATCATAGCGTACTTCCACATATCCACTCAGAGGAAAGTCTTTTCGTAATGGATGACCCTCGAAACCATAATCTGTTGATATACGGCGTAAATCCGGATGATTGATGGAAGAAACACCAGACATATCCCATACTTCTCGCTCCCACCGGCCGGCTGATGGAAATAGACTGACTACCGGAGATATTCGTGTTACTTCGTCTGCACTTGTTTGTACACGAATGCGTGAGTTATACCGAGTACTCAGTAAATTATGGACAACTTCAAATCTTTGTTTTCGAGAGGGATGATCCACTCCGCAAATATCGATCAAAACTTGAACCCTTGTATAGGTATGCCATTTTAGAAAGCACAACAATGGAAATGGGTAGTCAGTATTGGTATAAGATCTATTCCCATGTTCCGATCTTTTCATTTTATGTACCTATTTCTTGGGTAAAATCTCCCAACTATATTGGAAAATGGATTGGTTATCCATAAATGAAAATAAAGAAAGCTTTATTTTGGTTCCGCTTCTTGCTCTAAGAAGAAAGACTTGTCGGAAATCGCCGGTTGGGTTGGTCCGACCAAGAAAGGCATGGGAGTGGAGAGGCAGAAGTGAAAGACTGGCTACCAATAAAGATCCAAAACTGCACACTTTATATAGTTATGTATCCAGGATCGGCTGCATGCTCTAGTGTTGAATCGGGTATAGAACCCAGGATGCTTGGTTACAATTCCGAATCCGCTAAACCATCGCTCGGGGAAAAGTATTATACAGAGCATTAGTACTTATTCTGATCCTTTCCTTATATTTAGATTCTAGTAGTTTATTTCAGTCGTATTCGTATCCTTACTGCGGTTTAGTAAGGGTAACAAATAAAAGTATGCAGGTTCTATTTTATTGTTCCGAGACATATGATGATAGCATTGAGAATGAGAAATATTTGCAAAATGCACGTATTATTAAGGAGTTCTGGAACGATTACTATGCTAAGCTGTTGGATATTGACAAAACGAAAAAGACTTCTAATGTTGATATGTATCAGGATGATGTATAGGCTTGATCGAGTGCCTTACCTGAAATCGACGATATAAAGTGGGCTCTTTAGCTTGCTCCGACAGAGGTCTCCTTCTCCCTTAGCAGCGAGACCAGTCCCTACCTCTTTTCAATCAATCTTTCATACCGTATGCCTTTTCTACGCCTAAAACAAGTTCATGTCTCTCCTCTCTGAAGTCGGACCTTATTGAAAAGTAGTACGCTTTCTTTCGTGGTGTTCAGGATCCCATGCTTTGTAGTTCACGCATGGCTTTCTCTAACGAAGCTAATGCCGAATTAAAGACCTTAAACGGAAAGACACAGGAGGTGGCGAAAATCGAAAAAAGAGAAAGAGCTTACAAACTTCTCTGAACCCGGTAGCCAGCGGAGCCCTTATTCATGGGTTAGGGACTAGCATTGAACAAAGTTGGTGACAGCCGAAGAAAAAGTGAAAGGGCAAGTAAATAATCTAAACATGCGGGTAAGTAGCAAAAAAAGAATAAAAGTAACGTGCCCTACCTGTTAGTAAAGTAAGGCCTTCCAGAGCCTATCTAACACAGACATACACGCGGATGAGGACACAGAAATAAATGGACGTCGATCCGGTACTGAAATTGCATAGCAAAAAATGCAATATGTTCATACTTGATGAAACGCACATCATCCAATTCATGATTTAAGAACAAGAGAACGAGATATTGACTTTTTTTACATCTGTAACTACATTCTCACATTTCTTTTTTGATCTCATGACTTTTTATGCGATCAGAAAACGAATGAGATCAGAAAGATAGGCGGACGACTTGACCATAAGGTCGGATGTTTCCGTGAGCAGTAAGCAGCGGATCTCCCCTTTTGGGGGGAAAGCTGGTGGCCCTTTTGGCGTGTTAATTCTTTCGACGGGGCGGCCTTCTTCGTTCGGTAGATCCGGTCGAGGTGGTTTTCGTTTACCAGCGCGTAGGTGGTCTAAGTTCCTATGACCGAGTCTTTCTGGCCCCTGTGAACATATTTTCTTAATGTATTAAAGAGGGCGTCTCTAACCGGTGAAAAGTGGTAGGTGTCCACTAACGGCTATTCTTGGCTCGGCTCCGATAACGCAATTCCGGGAGGAGTCGGTAGTTGGGCACTGGATCCCTTCGGACCTGGAGAACGTGTGACACTGGGTCGGGGTTTGGTGAACCAACAGGTCGCTCCTTTAGTTGAAGTATCAGGCCCCTTTTTCGTTGCCTAGGTTACACCTTCGGAATACCCCAGACGGGGATTTCGCTCTATTCCCCCCAATCTTCACTTTACGCCATGCCGACTCTCATCGTGGAATTAGACCAAGGGTCGAAGACCCATACCATAGGACCCCGTCTCCCGTATCTTATCTTTCGCACATAGGAGATCGAGACACAGCCTTAGGGCTATGGGGAAAGTGGATCGATTGCCCTAGAATTACAACTACGTAGAGGGTCTCTACAAGTCTATAAATAAGTTCCAAAAAATTGATCGGTAGTAGTCCGGTCGCACCCGAACAATAATACCAGAGGGAAATGCACCTAAGATCAAATATTTTGAGCCGGCTTCCGTGGAAAATTCAGACTTTCTTTTTGATGATGCGATCACATAAAAACATAAACTTTGAAGCTCAATAGCTAAATACATGGCAATTAAATCATGAGCCGGGATCATTAAGAGCATACTGCGAGTAGGAAGTGGAATTAATACAATGAATTCAGAAGCATCAAACCTCTCTTTTTCGAAAAAATCGAAACACATCGAAATGGTACCAGCCGTACTTAATAATAGAAGGATTTGGCACAAATATGTAAAATTGTCCCTCCTAAAAAAATTATTCCAGAATAAATGGGCAATAGTTAGGAGAGGTGCGCCAGCGGCGAGCAGAAGCAAGGTTATTAGATACCGAAGGAAAGCCCGGCCAGAACCACACATGCAAGTTTCCCTGCATGTGGCTCGTCCGTGATAACTTCTTCAGATTTGCGTGAACTAGCGGACCGATCACTAAGTGGTTAGTACCTCCAGCATGAGCGAACCTTTTCAGAACTGGTTAGGAATGGGCACCACTATCCCAGCCCGGATCCAGCCAGGTTCTATTGATCATGTCCCCTTCCCAATAGTTGTATCTTGTCTTGGGGCGTCTTTCTTTGGCTTTACTATCAAGCCAGACGCGGCGCCCTTTTGCATTATCATCTACCGCCCTTTCTTTCCTCCCGTCCCTTCACGCATGAAGATCGTCGTATGTATGTTCGACTTTGGTTGCCGGTGCAATAGAATTGGCGGGAGTATATTATGGCAGGATCAGTCACCTGGGCAAACCAAAACCCTCCTCCAAGAAGAATTGTGCTATGCGCCCCCCCCGATATCCCTATAGAGCGAAAGAGCTGCCTGGTGATCCCTAGGTTGCAGCACGTCCGGTCGTTAACTCCTCGCTAGCTGCCACCGTTTCTAGGACCGACCGACGCCTCACCTGCATGCACAGGTACCTACGTAGTGTAGTGTCGGTCGCACATTCATAATAGCGTTCGGACTCATGTGCCTTCCTGAACCAGGGGAATTCCCTTGCTCCTGCTGCGTACGATTAGCCGGCCTTGCGGCGGCAAAAGGATTAGGACGTCCCCCCATGCTAAGGTTCCCTGCGGTCCGGCCGCATTAGGTTAGGGAGCTGGGCGATAATAGCTCCTCCGCATCCCAAGCGCGCTGCCCTCCTAGGCGCGCAACACTAAGTAATCCAAGCCAACCCACATTACTAACTAACGGTGGATAATCATCTTTCTTAGAGGTACTAAATACAACTCCATGAATGAGCAAAATGAAGGTTGCGTTAATGATAAAGATCTCTGGGGAAACCGCTAAAAAAAGATTGAACATGTGGTTCCGAGTTTCGATAACTTCTTCTACTTTCATTTCCTCCGTCTTCCAAATCGCAGAGTTAATTCAAAAGCCTAGGTGTTATTACTGAGCTGGTGCTCTTTTTTCTCTAATTCCCTTCTCAGATCCTCCGACTACTCCTCCTTATCCTACTCACTCGAAGTTTCGTTGGTCATTTATTGTTTTTTTAGCCTCTTTGACAAAGTTAGTAAGAAGAAAAACCTCGATCTTCAGTACACTTCACACCCACACAATCTCTATTTGAAACTAACATTCCATTTCCAGATAACGAGCGATCGCTCAGCAATGATACCGCGCCGGACGAAGTACCTATCCCCGGGGACCACACTTTTTTACTTGTTTCCTTTTTTTCTTTCTATACGAAATTCAAACGATTTCGTTTGTGTTCATGTTGGCGATTTCAGATGTGAATGAGGACGGTCGTCTCCCCTTCCTACGGGTTCCCCAGTGACACATCAACCACGCCCCTTCCTTTTCTCCGATCATAAATAACCCGATCTCTTTCTTTCTAATTCATCCCCTTCTTTCTAATTCAAAAAAGAAAGGGGGGGGGGGGCGTAAGGCAGGCTCGCAACTTACAAAGGGCACTCGCTGCTCGCAGGCCTGCTCTTTCTATTATGATTTCTATGTCTATGAAAGCTCCTTTGACTCCAGCCCCATAAGCTATTCTTTCACCTGCACCAGCTCTTGGTCTTTGTCCAGGACAAAGATATCGCAATAGTGGAATAAGGAAGTGCAAGTTGGCGATCGAAGCAAAGGAAAGATCAAGCCGAAGAGGATACCTAGGGCCATCTAAGACGGCTGTAGTAAATAGCTTACACGACTGATCAGGCTCATCAACCTATGGAACCTCACGCTATGTTGCTATGATTCTTTTATCACAAAAGCATGTCGGGCGAAGGAATAAAACGCGTAAAACACTAGCAAGAAGAGACTTGCCAAAGAATTCGATGCCTCACAGGATCCTGCAAAAGCGGAGTCCAAAAAAGCACGAGTCGGGTCGGCGGTTTCAGATTCAGATAGTTCAGTTCAATCATCATCTGACACCTTTCGGTGCCATTCCTTTTGAAACTGGCGTTTCTTTTGTCAAAGAATTCGATGCCCCTGCGAAAAACCGAGTCAAGAAAGAGGTAAGGGCCGGGTCAGAGGCGGAATAGACATTCAAAGCAACCGAACCATAGATCCAGCTTTGCAGGACAAGCATAACGAAAGTGAGCATTTGGCCAGACATTCAAATAAACCCTATATCTAGAAATTCATCATCCCTGTTTGAACGGTCTAAGCATCATATCTTTTTCTTTTCACTTCCGCTGCATCGTCCGGACATCAGAAATAGCTGCATTAGCAGCATCTCGCTACAACTCCCTTGGCAACCCTAGCACCAACAGGAACAACTCAGTTCAAGCTAGCAACAACTAACAATTTCTACTTCCTCGAACAAGAGCTTGCTTTTAGTTCACGTTAGCTACATCCGTTTTAATAGAAAGATGGGAAAGGCTAGGTTAGCAGAAGACTATGCTTGTGCCACAAACTTATTGCTTCAGAGAAGCATTTCTTCAATGAATCTTACTCAGTACAGTATTCATAAGGGACCTGTATCTAAATATTCTATTCTAACATTCCTATTTTGGTTGGAAGTTTCTCAAATGAAAGAGCACAACCCTTTCCGTCACTTCTCTACATACTGGCATTCGGAGCTAGGAGCAGAGAAGAGAAGTCAATCGGAAGAATCGTAAAAGCCTGGAGCTCAAACATTGCGTTCTACACTTTACTTTTGTTTTGTATCTCTGAAACAGGAGTGAAAAGAAATCAGCTCATCCACCGCTAACTAAACAGGGCGAAACTAGCTCTTCTTTGGTTTCCCTGGGTCCAAGTTGGGGCAAAACCTGCTCTTTTCCCGCAAAAAGTCTATCGTACTAGGTGGCGCGACACGCGACATAGGTAGTAAAGTAGTGATTTTGGGCCCAATTCATACTTCTTTTTTGATTGGAATTCTTATCCTAGCTCGGCCTACTCGCGAGATGTTAGCCTTCAGCCTGATTACATAAAGCATAGCACTTCTGATCGATTTGAATATTCCATTCCCTATTTCCTTGAGCGCTTTCACCATTAACCCATGGGTGCCAAGACCATCCCCCGGCTCTTTCTTCTTCTACTTCATATAATAGAACACAAGGATCGAACCTACTTCGCTTTAAGTCTGTTTACTTTTTAACGCCGTCTACGGAGAGACAAGATGAGAGAGGAGAGAGGAAGCTGAACGACAAGAGCTGACGAAGTCCAATCAAGCTGAGGCCTGGAAAGAGTTAAGAAAAAACACCTTCTACCTGCATTGATGGGTGCTCAACGATAGATTCCACATCAAGATAGGCAAAGAGGGATACATCTCGTTTATTACCTCAAAGAAAACAAGAAACATGTCTTTTCTAATCACGAAACACAAGAATAGCATGCATGGGAGAAGGATTTAGGGAAAGGTACACACTGCTTTTTCGGAGTCTATAGGGGAAAGGTACACGATGATTTTTCGGAGTCTATAGGGGAAGATTCCACCAGCCCCAATTGCTTTGGATGAGAGATCGAACCTCCACTCGTTTCTGGTTTCTGCTTTCTCCCTAGGGAAAGAAGATATGATACTTTTCGAAGAATGCAATCCCCGCATTCCGGCCCTGCTCTGCAAATCAACATCTGAAGATCTACGGGTCACCATAGTCTTCTAATCCACTAATAAGATTCCGCGCTCGAGATGATGTGATCTGAACGAAAAGATAGATACATCCGAGCTGCCCAAGGATATGGTCTGGGTACCGATCTGCTAGGATAAGGGCTGTATCACATCGAGATGTCGATTCGTTTTCCACCCCAAATGAGCCCTATAAAAATCTAGTTGGAGAGTTCCGTGATCCAGTGTGGGCTCTACCGGAACAGAGGAATTGGCTCGCTCCTTCGCTCGCTGGGTAAGCATAGAATGCACACCAGTCTGGTATCAAAGCGTATATACTTGAAAAGGAGACTACTTGAACAGATGAAATGGAAGGAAGAAATGAAAGTTCGATCTACCAACGTAGAGTCTGCCCCTCCCAGGAAGAAGAAATTTGCTACTTTGGCTCATCAGTTGGTAAGTCTGTCTATGAAGTTCAGTGCCCAGAAAAGAGAAAAAAAGACCAAAACAAGCTTTTTCAAGCTCTACAAGTCCTATATATATAGTGTTCCACTAGATAGCCGTGTTAAACTAGTCCAGTCTTGCCGAGTGGCCTTATCTTCTGGTTACCTGGTCCGGTACTTCTACTTCGAGAGTGAGTTAGTAAACATGATCAACTTTATGATCCATTTTGAGAAATTGCAATCACAGAATTAGAATGAGTGGGTCTAGAGTCCATCCTCACACAGTTGAAATGCTGCTTCTCCCTTCTCCTTTCCAAAAGAAAGTGGATCTCATAGCCTCTGACAATTCGAAAAGTAGGTCTCAGTCTCATTTTTAGATGCAATTTTCCACCGGAAAGAGAATCCCATATTCTTTAAGCCAAGCCGCCAATCCTCGGGTCAATGCGGAACAGGAAACCATTGCTATTTGAGCAGTTAGAGAATCGAAATTCCACTCATTTAGAAATCGATCGGCGAATGCCAGAGGAAGGATAAGGGGAGCCTACACCAACGTAGTCTTAGCCCTAGAACACATGGAGCTTGGAGCACTGATAATAAGTCTGTCTGATTTTCAAGGAGTTTATGAACAATCACCACATCCATATTGAGGAGAAAGCTCACTCAGGCTACTGAACTTGTAAATACAGTTGCGCTCATGATAGGGATTCCGTTTATGGCATGAGGTGAAGTTAGAAGCATACCTGGATATATACTCATAGTGGCTTCCATACCTATCTCCGGTAGAACTAACAAAATAGAAACCTATGACTAGTAGACTCATACGAAAACTTGAAAGATCTATTTCATTAGAAGAGAAAGTTCACTAATCTATGGCCTAGAAAGCCAAAAGAAATGATCAGTCCAATGACAGAAGGACAGAAGCGCGTTCCCTTCATCCTCAATGTGCGTCCACAGCTTACTCGAGTGCTTGAGATATTCATTTGGTTTAAGGCACCTTCATCGTAGGAAGGAAAAAACCTGGATCCCCGGGCGGATCATTCCCTCTAACAAGCTAAACAAGAGTCCAGGAGCGAGAGAGGAAAATCCAAAGTGCAAATAACATAATATGAAAAAAGAAAAAAGTTCTATTGAGTTGTTCAAAAAAAGGCACTTTAGAAGCGAAAGTAGGCTATTCTCGTAAAGGAATATCATAACGGGCGACTAGGTAATATAGAAGGCCGACCCACCCGAATCTCTTGGTGGCCTTTCCCTCGGCTTCCATCACAGAAGATGTCAGCAATAGCAATCCTTCAGTCAATAGAATCAGTAACTATACTACTTAAATAGTGAAATACCAACCAACACATAAAACAATAACCAGATAGATAGAATGATAACAGGTAATACGAAGATATCAACACAGCCGGAGTCACGAGGCTCGATAATGACCAATGGGTTAGGATCTGAGGAAGCTTAGTTTGGATGATGGAATATTCGCTGTTCTAATTGTTGAGATATTGCAAATCCACTTATCCAACAATTTCAGTCCATTTTCCTACTTTTTCTGCAAGGGGTTCAAGGGGAAAGCATTATTATATCCTTAATATGACTCTCTGTCACATGGATGCTGCTGGGCTGCTACAAAACCCCTATAGTCGAAAAAAAGATCGAAACAGGGATAAAACGTAGGATAACCCAGATCACTCGGACTAGCTGAACTCTCCAGAACAAACACAACCTAGGTGGTTTGACTAACGTTTTGGCACATTAGACTAACCTAAGACAACTCCTGGCTACATTCAGTCCTATCGAG